>NC_061114.1:187713-197298 GCF_002878395.1 Capsicum annuum
CTTTGCCTTGTATATTACAATATATCTTTCTTTCGCTCTTTATCTGTATATTGACCTGGGATATACGGTATAACTTTGGCATGTATTGAATATAGCTGGAAAAAGATAGTTCACTTTGATACTCCCATTTATCATGGCACATTAGTCCTGTTGTGGCCCTTGAGTGGTACATAATATTGATGTTCATTTTGGTACCACCTATCGAGTATATTTATTTTGATATTGTTGTTGCTATTGCTACCACTACATAAGGGTACTAATATTACTTGATATTATCACTTCATGTTGTTACTTAATAATTGATTCTTACTGGGTAGCTGTATAGACTAGTGTTATTGAGTTAGACTCTCATTTTCTTGTACTATTATTTGGTGGCTTGAGTAGATATGGCCCGCTTTGATGATTTCTTTCCCCTAGTATGTCAAGGTGGATTGAGTTCCCTCTTGGTTAGCTGTATTAGATTGATTCGGGGATGTATTATGATGTCGAAAGACAGGTTAATCTTTTGTGGCTCTATTATCACCCTAGAGTTGGAAATATAGTTGCACTACCTATTATTGAGTTTGAGATCCTTAGACTTGCCTTCCGGGTTGCAAAGGTTTTTGCCTTGGCTATTCCTTTAGCTATCTTCATTTGTGAGATTGACCAGTTTGAGGTCCGCTCTTCATTTGTGGCTATTTCTTTGTTCGATAGCGATTTTATGTTGATGTTGAGAAGTCATGGATTCATCTCATATGTAAGTTGGCTCTCTCTCTTGTGATGGATTGCCTTGTTGTTAGTATGAAGATTGGATACTCTTTTGTCGTTGTGATATGGTTTTGTCTAGAGAAGATGAAAGATAGAGGCAAGTGGGCTTTCCTGTGATCTCTTCTAAAGTTGGGAAATTAGAAACTATTTAGCTTGAGTTGTTGGTATTCTGGTGGTTGTTTCGACTTTGACCTTGGCTTTGAGATTGTTATTTCTTATTTGATGATGTGGTTCTTGGGTGGATTCAGGAAATTTCTATTTTAGTATTTGTTTGGCCTAGTAAGGCTTGGTGGAGTGATTCTCCTCAATGATATGTGTTTAGGTCTATTTCTTTGCCTAGATGGGGTATCGTATTAGTTCAGTTTTGACTTGCCGCTTTGGAATGGCGATTGGGAAATATGATAAATTTGGATTATTAGTGCTTAGCCATACTTAGTTTTGTTTAGATATTTGAGACCGAGCAATTTAGCCTTGGTATTGAGATTTCATCTTGGTGTTGTAGAGCTTGCATGGAGCTTCTATTTTAGAGTTGTCTTCATTCAGATTTTGTTTAGAGGCTGGTTGAGCCTAATCTGTGGTTATCATTCGGTCTTCTTGATGTCGGTTGGATTATAGTTGATAAGTGTTCAAATGATAGCTCAAGGGCATCATATTGGTTATATCAGTTTTGAACTCGAGATTTAATTTTCTTTAGGAATTTTAGATGATTTACTCAATGGGAGTAATATACTTGAGTTGGTATCAACGTGTTGTAGTTCAGATTTGCTTGCATCATTCTTTTCAGTTCACTTGGAGGCTATTTAGCAGTTGAAGTTGAGGTTTGGTTGTTTGGGAAGTAAAGTGAGGGAACAGGTTGAAAAAGGGATACCTTTGATGAAATACCTTGCAAGTGTTCTCTCCTCGTGGAGGTTACCTGGAAAGTCATTCTTGAAGCATGCGGGCCTAGTACCTCATCACTTCGAGCCTTGAGATTCTTTATATTCGTTGACTTTCAGGGATGAAAGTCCTTTTAGTAGTGGATATTTTAATGATCCTTCAGGTCATTTTCCATATTTATGCTTATCTTCACCATTTGAGCTTCTCCATAGATGGCCCAAGTCATTTATTACTTGCTGGGACTGAGGGTTCGGTTACCAGGCAGTTCGTTTGGTTTTTAGAGTCAACTCCCTGTTCAGAAGTCTTCATTGCTTCCAAATGGCCACCAATCAAAAACTCTAGCGAAACAATCTCAGATGAAAATTTTGACTGCGCCAGCATACCCGATATATTGATTTTAGTCTAGGTAGACCCTTGGTTCGGGTCCCAATGCACCCGAACTCATTTCGACCTATTAGTCGGAAAGTCATAAAATAGAAACTATATATATGGGCCCCACTTTTTGTCTAAGCGACCTTGTATATAAGTTTTGAGGATTTCAATGGATTTGAATTGTGGTTTACACTTAAATTTCACTATTGGATCATATATTTTGGGTCCCAGATGAGTTTCGAGGATCAAAAATAAGTTTTTGACTTTGCTGTCGCAGGGTACTGCGTCTATTCGCCGAAAGGGTCTATAAATAGACCCAAGGTCGCGATTTTGGGGATTTTTCTTTCACATTTGAGAACCTAAAAACCCTAAATGGGTATGATAACTCGAAATTGAGTCCTGATGTTGTCTAGGGAGTTTGGTAAACATCTTTTATCATGATTATCATCCGGATTAGGTAAGATTTCATCACTTTGTTAGTGAATTTCATTGTTCTTGACCCAAAAACCCAATTTAACTTAGGGCTTTATTTAGCCCCAAATTTCATTTGTTTCACCCATCAATTGAGGGTTGTGATTCCTTGGTGGTAGATGAGCATTGGGTTGACCTCGAAAACGCGATTTTCGTATGTGGGATCCACTTGGGGTTTTTGGTGTCATTTTTGGACCCGAAGAACAATAGTGCAATATGGGTATTGTTAGACTCGTATTGATGAGTAGATTATATTTTTGATAGTGTGATTGCATTTTGGGGATTGTGAAGTGAAGACGAGCATGTGGTCCTTGAAGTGTGATTTTGCGGTTTAGCCTTGAGGTAGGTTTCTGTCTAATCTTCTTCATGGATGATGTATGATATATATTACGTGTGAATGTGAATGTTAAGATTGATATTGGATATAATGACTTAGTATTGATTATACATATGAGTTTGCGGATTAGATGGGGATTTTGACCCGTAGGTTGAATTACTTAATACCCTTGTAGAATCCTATTGCCTTATCCCTAGTTTGGGTAAATTTATAGCTTGGATATGATATAATGCTATGCTCAGAATATGGTTTTAGCATTTGAAGCATGATTTGTATATTTAGCCTTATTGGGCTAGTGTGATAGTTTTGGAACCGTAAGTTTGGTAGAGTTGACTTGAGTACCCTTGTTTCTAGTCGAAGTTACTATTTTAGGCGTTAATTAGGCTTTCTTGACATCCAGAGAATGAGCTAGATACCTTAGCATAGTTTGGTGCCTAGTATGCCTAATTATGGAAATTATGGATTAGAAGTGGGATCATCCGGCCAACATAGGCCAAGATTTGTGTTAGCCCTTGTGGGCTTAGTTGCGGATAGTAAGCCTAGTTGAGCCTAATGAGCCTTATTTATGAGAATTACTTGGTGAATTGATAATTTGCGATGATTTTCGTTGGATTATGATTAGTGGCTCATAGAGATGCATTTTCCTCTTTATTATAATATTTTGCCCATAGAGATGCATTTCCTTTTAGTTATGATATTTTGCCCATAGAGATGCATTTTCCTCTTTATTATGATATTTGGCCCATAGAGATGCATTTTTCCCTTAATTATGATATTTTGTCCATAGAGATGGATTTTTATCTTTATTATGATATTTGGCCTATAGAGATGCATTTTTTCCTTAATTATGATATTTTGCCCATAGAGATGCATTTTCGTCTTAATTATGGTATTTTGCTAATAGAGATGCATTTTCCTCTGAACTATGATATTTGGCCCATAGAGATGTATTTTTCCCTTAGTTATGATATTTTGCCTATAGAGATGCATCTTTTTCTCTTAGTTATGATATTTGACCCATAAAGATGATTTTCCTCTTAGTTATGATTATTGCCTATAGAGATGCATTTTTCCCTTAGTTATGATATTTTGCCTATAGAGATGATTTTCCTCGTAGTTATGATTATTGATCTAAACATTATTAATTATTACTAGGGCTCAGATGAGAAAACAAAATTAACAAGCTTGAGGAGTAATAAGAAATAATTGGCTTGCCACAGGGAAGGGCACATACATTATTTTAAAGAGAGAATAACTAATTCGGGAAGAAAAAACTGGACTGACTTAACGTAAATCCTCCTTAAAAAAGTTAAGAATTCTTCCATAGTTTGTGAGAGTTATTTTCGACTCTTCTTCCGAGTCCTCCATCTCTTCACACTCAAACGCTACATTTTCTTATCTGAGTAACTTAGCTCTTCCTGATCTATCACAATTGCTGCGAGAGACTTGTCTTCCAAATTAGGGCCATGTACCAACTGCAAACAAGAGTATTTCAAGCTGTAATGGTTTTGTTATCATTTAATCTTCTTCTCCTTCGAGATGATTCATAGAACAGAGCAGGTCTCACATTCCAACTTTCCAACCATTCCTATTGTTTGTAACTAAATAAGTCTTGCTTCAGAAATTTTGCGACCATTTCAGCTTAAGGCTTTATTGTTAAATACAACACACATTATTTACTTCATTACTTCAACTGGTGAAGAAAAAAACGGGACAACTGATGCAAATATATTTGAAACTACTCCAGCTTTCCATGTCTGCAATGGGGAATGAAGAATGGCTGCAATCTTGAAAACACACACATGAATAAAGGAGTGGAAAATCGAGTACAGCACAAGACAATTGAATATCCTTCCCAGGAAATTATGCTGAGAACACTCTTTGTAAAATTTCTAGTTTCACTACTTGCTTAGAAGACACCATTTTGAAACTCTGCGACAAACTCAGCTAAAAGCTTTGTGTGTTGAATACAACAAACTTTATTTACGTCTTCAACAAGTGAAAATGCAAGGAAGCAAAGAAGGGAGAAAAGGGAAACTAACAACTGTTGGTTTTTTAAAATGACTCTCAATGGATGGAAATGACTTTCAATAATTTATTAAGCATTGGGGGCTTTAAATTCGCAACTCCTCTGTTCAATTTCTCCTCCCTTGTCGCCGCCTTCCCACTTTTTTGCTTCTTCGGCACCATTTTCACTAGTGATAAGGATGAGAGAAAAAACATAGGAGGGAAGAGCTGCTAAAATAGGAAAGTGGTAGGGGAAGCAAACAAAAGCACATGTGATGTGTCATTGTTATTTCCCTTTCTCTATTAAATAGGTGCTCAATACTACTTAGAGACAACATAAAACAAAAATACTCGTGTTTGATTTGCTTGCTGGTCATTAGGCTACCGCGGATTCTTCCCTCCAGATATTAATGAGGTGGCCGGGAAGGATAGATCCCAACTTATTATATACGTAAAAGGATATTCTTATTATTCTAATCTTGATATAGTTCCAATAGGAATATTCTTTGACTCACCTATAGTGTGTTAGTATATTCTTTCCATTTTCGTACTAGGGTAGTTGGTAGCTCTACATTGTGAACTGCATTGGAAAGGGTATCTAATTTCTCCTTTATGGAAAGGGTACTACATAGGGTATATAGTATTTCTATGTTGGCTCTCACAGGTAAACAAAGAGGTAGTTGGATGCACTGCATTGTTTTGTTAGGTACATTTGACACAGCGGAGGAGGCGGAGCAAGCGTATGATACGATCGCTATTGAGTTTCGCAGTGTGAAAGTCAAGATGAATTTTCTGAATCTGATGAACGGAATGAATCGGACTCAAAGTCAGGTCAGTATTGTTGATCAGTCATAGAATGTGATGGCTGTGGTGGCAATTCAACCATCACCGCCGCCTTTTCCTCCACCACATTTGATGACTCAACAATATTGATCTGACTGTGTCTTCGATTTATTTCATCCATCGTAATTAGGATATTCGTCTTGGCTTTCCCACAGTAGAACTCAATCATTATTGTATCACACGCTTGCGCCGCCTCCTTCGCCGTGTCAAACGTACCTAACCAAACATTGGATCTTTTCCTTGGATCTCTCGTCTGTTGTGTATTTCCCCGACGGCCTTTTCCGTAATCCTCGATAATCCACCTCCTACGTAACTCCCTTCACTTTCTCCGCCACCGTCACAACTCCTCCATTCACTTTCTTTGCCCTCGTCTCCGCCTTCCTACATATTTGCTTCTTCCATGCAATTTTCACAAGTGATAAGGATGAGAGAAAATGTAGGGGCCAAAGAGTTGCTTAAATAGAAAAGTGGTAGGGGAAGCAAAGAAAAGCATAGTCAAGAAAACAAAAGAGTTTGACTTGACTGACGTAATTATGGGGACCACATGTGACGTGTCATTATTTCTTTTTCTGAATGTCTGCAAGTATATTTGTCTATTTTATTTTCTAATGCCATGTGCACATTTCACAAAATGAAAAAAAAAAAAGGTTAATAAATGAGAAATGCTATATTTCAATTTGGGTTTGATGGCTTATTATTTTTCATTTTCTCAGATAACACCGAATCAAACATTAATTAATTCCCCCCACTCCCAATGATTGAATTAAGTTATAAAAAAAAAGATATACTTTTTCTAGTCCATATAAAGTGAATTTTAGGGTTGGACATACAGTCATACACTTATAGAGAAAAAAATATTAAAGGACATAATTGAAGGTTATTATTGACCATTACCTTTTTTATTACTCTCAAAATATTCTCTTAGAATTAATAAAATATTCCGATGACGCTATGTGTAATTGATTTAAGTTTTGAAAGAAAAATTGGTTAGTTCCCTTTCTCGATTATATAGGTGCTTAGCACTACTTAGAGACTAACATAAAACAAAAGTACTTGTTTTTGATTTGTTTGCTTATCATTAGGCTACCTCGGATTCTTCCCTCCAGATATTAATGAGGTGGCCGGGAACGGAGAAGGATATTTCTCGCCAATCTAATCCTGATATAGTTCCAATAGACATTCTTTGACTCTGCTATAGTGTATTAGTATATTCCTTCCATTTTCCTACTAGGATAGATATTCTAACAAGAAACGGACTAGATAGGTAGTTGGCAGCTATTTATCGTGAATTGCATCGGAAACAGTATTCAATTTCTCCTATATGTGTTGTTTTCCTCGTATCTAACATTTCAAAATTGGCTCTCAGAGGTAAACAAAGAGGTGGATCATTTGATCTTGAAATAGGTCATCCCGTTCATCCCAATCTTTAATACGATCATTTCGTCAGGTATTGCTGAATCATACGATTCTGAGCATCCTGCTTTAACATTCATTCTACAGAACCAAAACGAGACCTTTCCCTAATAGTTGAAAAGAAAACTTTGTGTTATTTTTCTTCTCTCTTTGCTTTTTGTGAGATTGTATTCTTGTTAACCCACAATCTTTCCGCAACAGCCATATACCAATTATGTTGTGAAATTTGGACTATTTAGCACAATTGTTGGGAGGACCAGTAATGCATCATAAAAGCATTACTTGTTATTTGACTCAAATGAAAAACAAAATTTTGACACTTTCGGAGTAATAAGAAATGATTGGCACTTCACCTAATAATAGAAACACAATTGACAAAATAACTCTACATTTTCTCCTTTGAGTCACTTTCTGCAAGAGACTGATCTTCCAAATCGTCAACGTCATTTCCAGTTTCTTCATCAACATCATCATTTCCAGCAACATTATATTCCAAGTATAATTAAATTTTTCTAGTCTTACTTGGTTGATTTGGAAAATCTTGAAGAATGGAGCCTGATTTTCTGCTTCACTAGAGTTTCATATAGGTATTGTATTGAAAAAAGAATGTAAAAAGATAATGCAAATTATCCTCTTTGTTTTTTTTTTTTTCACTTATCGTCATGTAAGCTTTTTAGCAACATGACCTATAGGTCACGAGTTTGAGTCGTGGAATCAGTCATTGCTATTTGTGTCGGGTAGGTTGGCTGTGTTACTATCCCTGGCGGCAATCCTTCTCCGTATCCTGCATGAATGCAAGATGCTTCGTGGACTGAGCTGCCATTTTTTATCGTATAGCATTATGATATATATCATTTTTTGTCATTGCCCATTATGTTTGTTCTCATGATGTTATATGTCCTGTTAGTGTTTCCAATGTAAAACATTTATATTACTTGCCTATCTGTATTCATACAGATAATTCCTCTAAGAATCTAAAACATATTCATTCCGCTCAAAGATTTTCAAGAGGATCAATTTGGTTATAGTTATTCAATTTACAAGTTCCACCATTTTGCAACAATAATATAAAGAGGAAACAGTGAGATTCATAGCAACCATCTAGCATTTCTAAATACAGAATCATTCACAAGTCAAGTGTTAAAAAAAACAGCAATCCTTACATGAATCCAACAATTCAGAAAACAATTGAAACAAACAAGTGATTTGGAATACATATTGCAACAACATGCTCAACGTGCAAGAAGTTGAATCTTGATCTTCTGCAGCATCCCAACAACATCTTTCATGTTTGTCCTTCCTGCCGGAGATTCAGCACAACAATCTAATGCCAATTTCATGGTTGAAGCCATAACATCTAGCTCTTTCTGTAAGTGATTACCCATAGGTGTTACCAAGTTGGCATCTACAACGTCCATTACTGCATCTGGAAGAGAATAATTCACCCATTGCTTCAAGCTCTGATTTCCCTCAAACTCATTGGGCTTTCTCCTAGTAAACGTTTCCAGCAACGTGATCCCATAACTATAGACATCAGACTTTGCAGACACCAAACCATCTAGTCTATACTCTACAGCCAAAAAATTAATCTAAAGATGCAATATACTTTCTAGGAGGTTAAAAAAAAGGAAAAATCAGCAAAACTAAGAGACGTACTGAAACACCCCGCATGTCGTGCTACAATATAGACCATGATTCCGATGCGTTGATAATCCCGAAGCCATAAATCCTATGCCAATATGACATGTTAATTATTTGCATAGTATGTGAATCCATTCAAGCTTGAATTTAGACCATAGAGGTCCTTCAACTCAAGGATGAGTTGAAACTATTTCGATCGATTAAGTTGTAGTGGACGTTGTAATTTGTGTCAGCTTCCATCGGCCATAAATATCTGTATATGTCAAATTAGAGAGCCTACTATGTGTCAAATGATAGGTCTTCGAGTTAGCTTTCTAACGATACCAATTTTGCTAAAATCCGGCACCCAAGCAAGAAGTTATGGCCTTTCAAAGTAGTATGCGTCACCTAACCAATCACACATGACCACTGGAAAACATAGGCGATAGCATATGCAGCGCCAATGTAAACATAAGAGATATCATAGGCGGTGCCTTTGTAAACATAGGCGATAGCATAGGCGGCACCTATGTAAAGGTTTCAAGTGACTTAACCACTCCGTTTTTGGAGGCAAAATGGTCCTTTTCCCATCCTTATTTAGCCATAAACACAAAATTCAGTTCCCAAAGACCCCAAAATACACCTTCATTCATCAAAATTGTTCAAGAACTCTCTCTAGGGTTTCAAAATAAAAACCCTAGTTCAAGATTCAAGCGTGGGTTTTCAAAATAAATTAGAGATTCGGAATCCCCAATCCACAAGCTTCAAGAATCATCTATTATTTTCTAAAATAGAGGTGCGCGGAATTTTCCTAAATTATCATGGGCTTAGGAAAATCATGCTTTAGAATGGGGTTTTCGAAACTATATATATATATATATATATATATATATATATAT
>NC_061114.1:197398-198257 GCF_002878395.1 Capsicum annuum
TTTGACCTTCTCCAAAGTGATTTGAGAATATGTATGTATGAAAACATGAATTTAAGAATGAATTCTCGTTGAAAGCATGACTTTTGGTGAATTCCCTCTTATTATGAATTTTCAGATTTTTCATAGCATATGAATTGTTTTGCAATGCATTCTTGAAAAGCAATATATGAAATGGTGAACTCCTGTTATGATTTAAAGGTGGTTTTAAATCACCAAAGAGGGAATTTAGCATGAATTTTTAATGTTCATAATGTATGTAATGAAAGAGTGTATGAATTTGCTAAAGGCATTAGACCACCATATGTTTGATGAAGTTTTTGCACGGTTTTGACTTGAGTTTCAGAACATGAAATCTTTTATGCAAATTGCATGTTTGGGTAGTTTGAAACTATATTTTATGAAAGATCATGCTTAATGCATATGGTTCAGAAATAGGACTTGCAAGTCTTGGTATGGCGATACCAAAATCAGAAAATGCCATAACAGACACAGACGAATACAGAAATCAGACTTTATCAGATTTGCATGTTTTAGAAGTTCAGAATGATGCATGTTCAGAAAAGGCTAAAATAGGGCATCTCGTTGCCCAAAACCGTGGTTTGCTGGCCTGAATATATTATTATACGCTGACTTAAGTGTCGTGTGGCGTATCAGATTCAGGAACTCCAACCCTTGCGGCCCACTCGGATTGGAGGCTTCCCCGCTAAGTCAATGGCGGATTCCATATCGCCCGTGGAATATCAGGTTTGTAAAGGATATCACCTAACACAGAAGTAATACATAGATCAAAAATTTGAAATTCACAGACAGGTTACATGTTTTCAGAAGGTGGCCATGTGTTTTTTAGAAACTTTTTTAT
>NC_061114.1:201257-233135 GCF_002878395.1 Capsicum annuum
ATTACAAATATGGTGGCAAAAATTCCTCTAATCAGCCAAAGACTTGGCTAGTCAACCAAGTCTTGCTTTATATTTTATGAGCTTAATTCTTTGTAAATAGTCTTGCTTTCCCATGCTCTAGAATTGTTGGTGAAAAGTAAATTCCACATTTACTAACTTATTCAATAGTGTCTTCTTAATATTAATAATGTTTAATCCATTTGGCACTAGTGGATTTATCCCAGGCAATGAGAGCCTTTCAAGATAGTCAAATGTTGTCCAGTGAATTACTTTATGTAATGATGAATAATTTCATTCACTATTATCACCTACGTAATTATACTATGTTGATTATACTAATTATTTTTCTAGGTAAAGGCAAGTCTCTAGCTCTTACGCTCCGAACACATCTCTGGCTATATAGTGAACATGAACAAAACTTGCTATTTGGTGGCGCCAAACACTAAACTGATAGAATAGAAGAATTAAACCAACTCATTGGCGTAACTAGTATAGGTTCTTCCATGTGATTAGGATGGGTTCGAGCCATGGAAACAGTCTTGCAAATGGCGATTGTGTTGTTAACATGTTTTACACAAATTCATCGGAAAGCAAGTAAAGCTGTCAATAAAAATGTAACACTGAACCTTGAGCAACGGGGAGTCAGAACTTGAATTTTATGGGTTATAATTCAAAAACAATGATTTGTGTCAGGCATTGATAGCCTGGTTTTGAATTAATTTTTTTTTACATATTTAGAGAATATTTTTAATAAAAATATTTAATCTAGACTAAAGCTACAGAGGAACCTGTAGACAACCTTCTACCTCCGTTTCGGCACATACTAAAGAGTGGACACAAATGTGTCTTTTGCTTGTTTGGGCACATCAAAAATTCAACTTTTCTTGACATTCTAGTTGTGTGTGTCTCACATTGTTGAGAACGAGAATACAATAGTCCATGAGTTCAAACCCTAAAAAAGGCATTATAGTTTACATATAACTGCATGCATTAGAAATTACAAACCAGCCTGATAGTTTTATTATACTAAATAATATTTGACCTTTATGAAAAATAGGTAGTTCTGTAAAGCTAGACAACCTCTAAATTTCACAAAAAATATATGTCATCTACAGAAATAAAATTACGTTGGAGAGATAACAGTTGTAAGAAAGAGTATTACAAACTGTAATAAATTTTCTTCCTTTGAAATTATTTGATCCCACCAGATAACACATAGAACAGAACATCCCTCATGTTCCAACGTACAGACATTCTCAGCGTAGCTAAAATGTAATTCTGATAGGTCCCTCTAAGACGGAGCAGATTGGTTAAGCAACCTTGTTGGACTCAGCTATATAAATCCTCTATATTCCGATCAAATAGTGGAAAATTGCCATTTATATTGAGAACTAAATAAGGACCAACACAACATGTTGGTCCAAACACTGAGACTACACATAGGTCAAATAATAACTTTTAAAGGGAGGTTTAGGGAATCCGTGGCACGAAAATACTTCCAACAATTAACCGCAAGTGTTGATTTCTGTCATACCCGAGGTACCTGAAAATATAATCCAGGATGAAACCGGAAACCTAAAGGTCTCCAATTTTTTCCTGAGTGCTCTTTTCGAGACCAAAAGACAAGACGGACTCCTACACACAACATGTGGAACTCCAGCATACGTCGCAACAGAGGTCATAAATAAGAGAGGGTACGATGGCGCAAAGGCAGATATTTGGTCATGTGGTGTCGTTTTGTTTGTCATGTTACCTAGTTACCTTCCATTCCATGATGCAAATTTAATGGTAATGTACAAGAAAATTAGTAAAGGGGAATTCAAATGTCCAGAACATTTTCCTTCTGAAGTGAAAAACTTCTTTCAAGAATTCTTGATCCAAAAGCATTTTATAAACCGCCACTTTTGGATAAAGAACTGGACAAATCGCCTCGTAGTATTTTCGAAATTGTGGATGACACAAAGAGCAAATTCCATTAACAATGAAGCCTACTTCTTTGAATACTTTGATATCATTTATCTTTTTCCTGATTTTGTTCTCTCTAACTTGGTAGAGAAAGATAAGAGCTGTAGATCGGATGCTAGATTCAAGACACAAAATTCCGCATCCACTATCGTCTCAAGGCTAGAGGAAATAGCTTCAATGGGGAGTTTTAAGGTATACTATTGGAATCGTATGATGACTATCTCATTATAAGTCTTAAACTGTTAAGGAGAACACACTTTATTTACTTGATTATTATTCGACATGTCCAATCATTCTCGTATATGGACCGGTCTAATTCTTTTTCTTATCACTCGAGCGCGTAAAATTCATTTGTATGTGGTCTCATATCGGAAATTTTTCTAAGATAGTCCAACGGTTAATTTCAAATTGTATAATTTCTGATTCACTTACAGGTTCATCTCATCTAAAGGTCTAATCTTGGCACATTACCTTATGTGGCTTCGTCTTTGTGACCATCATAGCTAAAATTTTAATATTTTAGAGGCATCTAGCGTCTATATATGCCCTCCAACTGCACAAGTATACATTTAAACTTGTATAAAGTTAACAAGTGAACACATACATCCTTTGTGGTGTCCTACGTAACGTTTTACGTGTATTCTGCGTGTGTCTACCAATAAACTTTATTTACACCAGCTTTCCACAGATGAAGAAGAAAGACGTGACGGTGAAAATGCAAGGTAGCAAGGAAGGGAGAAAAGGGCAACTAGCAATTGATGCAGAGATTTTTGAGGTTACGCCAGCTTTTCATGTTGTAGAAGTTAAAAAAAATTAGGAGATACTGCAGAATACAGGAAGTTTTGTGATGGTAGATACGTAATTTTGTCCTTCCTAAAAATATTTTTACCATTTTACGCTCGTCTTATTGCGTGTCCTCACCCATGTGATTATATCCCATAAATATACAAAAATAACAACCCTTAACAAGTTTTATCTTGTTATAATCTCATCCTAACAACCCCTTCCTATCAATTTAGGACACCAAGCTACCCCTATCCCCACCTAACTACCTTACCCCTTACCCCACGTTTTTTATTCCAAGGAAAATACATACACCTTGATAGAATAACAAAAAAGAAAAGGACCCACTGTTAGGGTTTTTGTCCTGATTTTCTTACAAAAATTAAGTTTTATTTTTTCTTGTAAGAAAAATAAAAATAACCATAAATACTTTTACTTTTCCTGAAAGAAAAATATAAAACTTTTCCTTATTTGGCAAATCTCTTTTTTGGAGGAAAGGTTTTGGACATCTATAAATAAAAGTCCCCTCTTCTCATACAATAACACAATAGCATCCACAATGTAGTCTTTAAAGAGTCTTAGTTTAAGGGTAGATTTTATCTCTCATTAATTTTATGCTTTTTAATATTAGATTTTATTTGTAGGCCAATTGGCCAAACCATATAATAATTTTATGTTTTTTAGTATTATTTTATTTGTCGTCTGATTTATCGTCTCATAGTTTGCAACTAATAACTTTTGCATGACGCACTCTCGGTTTCGAGGCCAACAAGTGGTATCAGAGCTTACAGTTCAATGGTCAATGGTGTGGTGAGACGAGATTAAATAGGTTCAAAGCGGTTTCAAATCAGCTGCAACCAGTTTGGCGATAATGACGTTTTTGTCGAACTACATGTGGAGATAATATGTCAATCATATTTTCAACAATCCTACTGTTACATATTTAAAAATAAAGCTCACTTTTAACCCTATAAAGGGATCATATATTTTTAACCCGAAAGGGCTCATATATTTTTTATTCAAAAGCTCTATTTTTAATAATACCAAGCAGCAGTGATGAAGACTATATGAAGAACAAAGATCAAAGTTGTGAAGAAGACGGATCATGTGAAGAAAATCAAGCCAAAAAGGGGACATTTTGTAGGGTTTTTGCTCTGATTTTCTCAGAAAAATTAAGTTTTTCTTTTTGTTTTAAGGAAATAAAAGTAACTATAGATACTTTTACTTTTACTGAAAGAAAAATATAAAACTTTTCCTTATTTGGCAATCCTCTTTTTTGGAGGAAAGAATTTGGACATCTATAAATAGAAGTCCCCTCTTCTCATATAATAACATAATAACATCCACAATGTAGTCTTTAAAGAGTCATTGTTTAGGAGGAGGTTTTCTCTATTATTAGTTTTATGCTTTTTAATATTAGGTTTTATTTGTAGGTCAGTTGGCCAAACTATATAATAATTTTATATTTTTTAGTATTGTTTTATTTATCGCCTGCTTTATCATCTTATAATTTGCAATTAATAGCTTTCGCATGACGCCATGTTGATTTCGAGCCCAACACCCACTCGGATTCCATTCATTTTTCTTTTCAAATGAAAAAGACAAGGGGGGAGTACACTTTCAAGAATATACTCACAGATAGATATAAAAGGGAGTAACAATAAAGGTGGGACCCACGGGTAGACCTCACAAATAGAAAGGACCCACATCAATGTATTCATGACATTCTTACCATCTCCATGAGGATATAAACACATCACTGCCCTTCTTCCAAATAGACCTCACTAGAAACTACTCCATTTTTTTTGTCCTTTTCATTTCTTCTTCAGGCACACACACAGATCTGAGAGAAAAAAATTTCTTCACTTCTTGACATAGATCTCACACTCACAGGGAAAGCGGGGAGGGGGGGGGGGGTTATTCACTGAAATTCCAGGAGAACAAGGATCACTCAGATAAAACCTCTCCAGTTTTGTTTGATAAAACTCCATACACACAATCCTTCTTCTCTTCCACACGAAAATCTCGCACACACTCACGCACTCTCACGAAACACATAGGTCGTCACTTTTTCCATAAGCACACACACAGGTATCCCACTAACACTCACATACTACACAGATATAAAGAAAAATGTTAGGGAAATCAGTCGATAGGTGAGGTTCGAGCTATTTTGGAGTTCACCGTTCGATTGACCCTGCCCCAAAAACTCATCAGACTCACTTGATTCGACTCAATTTTGTGTAGTTTTGTGCGGGTTGTGGAGGTTAGTTGTGAATCGTGTTGTAGGACGCTGCTGTTTTGTCTTGGTTTAGGGGTTTAGGTTCGGTGCGTCTCAATTGGGTCACCATAATCAGTTTCAGGCATCGACTGCTGGTACCGAGTTGGACCACGTTGCTGTTGAGGTTTTCTATCGAGGATTCTAAATTCGGGGCTTCTTTAATATTAGTATCAATCGAAATTAATTATCAGAAGGTGCATTTCTTTAACCAATTCTCTCTTCTTTATCGTAATTTGCTAAATTGATTATGTTTGAGATTGGATGATTTGGTGAATGTTTGATATCACAAATGTGAAATTTGTATAGTTACCATGCTTTAATTGTCGTTATATCTATGTTGTTTATATTGGATTCCAAGTTGGAAATTGATTTGATAATAGAAGCATGTGTTAATTGTGGGTTGAAAAGAGAATTTGGAGTGGAATTTAAAAAGTGATAAAAAGAATGATTTTAGATTAACTTGTTTTTTTTTTTTTTGGTTAATTCGGAATGAGTATGAATATTGTAGGAATGTAATAGTATCGTGATATGTTGAAATAGATAGGCATTATAGGTTCAGGTAGGCTAATTTAGGAGTGACGTGTTGATTGAATGCTTTGAATGTTTAAATGTGTGTTTTGAATGTTTTTCTAGTTATGTTATTTAATTCAGATTTATTCATTTGGCCAGGGAATGCCCCGAGGTATTTGTGTTTATTTGCCGGGAATGCCCGAAAGTATTTTATACCGGGAGGACATTCGTGACAATTTTTTTTATATTTTGTTTGTATTTGTTTTATTATTACTGAGTGTCTACGTTCTATGTGTTTAAAGTCTTTCTTTATCTGTTACCGCTTTATATCTGACATCATTTGCATAACCCGAGTCAATTCTTTCTGCCACAAGTCTCGGAGTGCACGTCGTGTACACGAACTCTAGTTGAGTCACCCTTATTTTAGGAGGGGGAACCGTCGGACGTATGGAGTGGGTAGAAAGCTGTCGCAACCACTATCGAGCATACGCTCCCCCGAACAGCCTTGTTAGTGAACCCCAGCGTAGGTCAGCCTTTAGGTCATACTTATCTGCATCGTATTGAGACCTAGAGGGGCTTATTTGGTCATTTGTAGGAGACTCACCTCTAAAGCATCCCTTTGTGCTAAATGTTACATCTTTGAGGGTAACGTGGTCATTTGACCGACTGATTTGGGAAAAGCATGTGTTAAAAGTAAGGTGTGTTTGAAAAAAAAAAGAGAGAAAAAAAGAAGTGAGTCAAAAAGGATTTCGTAGCTTTTAGTGTTCTTTATGACTTTTGTTTTTCCCAATTCAAAAATTTTAAAAGATTTTTTACCTTTTGCACTGATTTTATCAAAAACAAAAACATCAAAAAAAATTTCTTTATTTCTTTAGTAAGCTTCCATAATTTGAAAATTTCAAAAAAGAAAAAAAGATTTCTTTTAATAGGAGTTTTATAAAAGAAAATTCAAAATGGTAGAAGTTTTATACATTTCATATAGCGAAAGTATCTCAAAAAAGATTTTTCTTTCTTATTTGTGGGTGTCATGTGTCAAATTAAAAACCCCAAAAAGATTTTATTTACATTCTTTACTCGTTTGTATTTAGTCATGTCTCAAGTCAAGGTTTTGTTTGTTCTTTAATACTAATTTGTCCAATCTGGATAAACTACACATTCCTGATTCTCCTCTCTTGGGAATGAGATACGTCGGCTGCCTATTGTTGGTTCGGAAATCTTATTTGAAAATCAAAAAATATTTTCTTTAGAGTAGGTGTTTCACATATGCCTCGAAAACAAAACTATAAAAAGATTTTCATTAATAGTTGTAGGTTTCATTTTTGGTTGATTTTATTTAAAAAATCAAAAAAAGATTTTCTTCTCCTCATTTAGAGTAGCTGTTTTATATATACCTTGAAAAGAAAAAAATACACAAAGATTTTCCTTAATAATCGTAGGTTTTATTTTTGGTGGATCTTATTTGAAAAATCCAAAAAGATTTTCTTTACTCTTCATTTAGAGTAGGTGTTTATTTACATCTTTAAAAAAACTATAAAAAAAAGTTTTTTTTAGTAGTTTCAAGTTTCATTTTTGTATGAAATTCAGAATCGAAAACCTAAAAAATATTTTTCTGTTGTAATCATAGGTTTCATTTTGTATAAAGATTTAAACCTGAAAAATACAAAAAAAAATTCGTCGATTCTTTGGACAATTTTATTTTCTTTTCTTATTAAAGTTTTGAGAAAAAGAAAGAAAAAAAAGTTTAATAGGACATTTTGGCAAGATTTCACGAACTACGCACACCTGATTCTTCTCTTTCGGGGGTGAGATACGTAGGCGCCCTTTTAGGGTTTGATGACTTTTTCAAAAAAAAAAAAGAAAGTGTTGAATTCTAACGCATTTGCTATCTCTTGTCCAGTTAGTTTATGGTGGTTGGTTTGTGACAGTTTGGCTGGTCCTCCATATTGTTCCAAGTCACAGAGAAAGTTATGGCTAACAAGGATACCGAGTTAGTTTCCACTAATCAAATAGGGAGTTCGGGGAATGAGAATGTAGGAGCTAATGAAGAGATTCGAAAATTAAGGCAGCAAATAATAGAAATGCATTGAGCTTGGGCTAATGGGTTGCCGCCTCCTCCCTTTCCCGCTGATAATCTGGAATATCTTTCTAGTTTGCCTCCAGTGTCACATGAACAATTTCCTATGTTGGTCGACACGCCACAACATGCATCAGGACCTACTCTGGGCAACAATATCCAAACACTTTCAATATTCATTTATTTACTCCTCAACACAAAGCTACCACATGCTTGGCTCCACCCACTCTTCATGCTTTTGCAGCCCCAGTCCAGTCTGAAGCTCCTGATTTTAATGTCAATCCAACGGTTGTAATTCCTCACTTTACAAGCGACCCTGTATTGAATATTTTTAGTGATCAACATTAAGCTCCCGAGCCCACATTTAAGTCGACTGGTCCTTACAACTGCACTCAACCGCCTGAATTTCCTCCTAACACTGAAAATAGATTAATTTTAAATATTAAAAGACGCTCCTTACATGGTGTTTCTTGTCATACGCTTGAAGATTTATTTATAATTTCTACATTTTATTACTCATTACATGCATAAATTCATAGAATTTTAATAGTTCTAATGGATCTGTAAAATTTAACAAGAGACACCATTAGAATATAGATGTACCTATTTTGGCCTTTGTTAGCATCTTATTTTCGTTTGTGTCATTTGACTCTTTGTATAATTTTCGTTTCATCAATAAAAACCAAAAAGTCATTGAAAAAAAAAAGAATATATATGAACCTATAAGCTTATTTCCACTAATCTCAACATGTTGCATCTTGGTTAAGTTGCCAATCTCTCGAGGTAAGAATCCACTAAGATTGCTCCTCCACAGTGACAAAAGTTGCAGCGATGAGATATTGAATATGGAGATCGGGACAGAGCCAGTAATTTGATTATCCTCCATGACTAACTCTACCAAATTAAAAAGATTTCCAATTTCTTGTGGAATTATCCCTGAAATGAATGTATAAAAAAATGAAATTCTGAAGTAATAAGATACAATAGTGCTAGTATCCATAATATGGAACGTACCAGTGAAATGGTTAGTTCTGAGATCCAATATCTGCAGGTTACTCTATCTTCCTTTTTTCCTATGTATTGATCCATCAAACTCATTTTCCGATTAACCCAACAGTTGAAGTTGTGAACAATTTGATAAGCTTGTAGGCATATGACCGCGAAGCTTGTTTTTGTAGACATAAAGCCCTTTGAGTATTGGGAGACCATTGCATAAACCATTGGGAAGAATTCCTGATAAGGTATTGCCACTAAATGAAATGAATTCGATCCTAGAAATATTGAAAATTGTAAATGGTATAGAACCCATAATTTGATTAAATTCTATGCCCAACCAGTTCATGTTGTGAAGATTGCCGATCCATTGTGGAATGTTTCCTTGAAGTGAATTATAGATAATTTAACTAGTGTCAGCTATAGATTCACAGGGATTTATATCGTTTGATACGGAGTATAGATATATATATGGAAAAATCTATTTAAATATCAACGACTATTATTAGGTTTGAACCCGTAATTTTGATATTACAATGAATTTAATATTGAAAATCATAGAAGTTGAACCCGTGATTTTAAAGGATTTCTCGGAGTAAACCCTGGCCTAGTTTGTTATTAGTCATGTGCATGCCCTGAAGGTCTCTTAAGTTGCCAATTGATGTGGGGATCGATAGATCCAATTAAGTTGTTTTCATTGAGATAATGACATGTTAAGCTGGTTACTGTAACAATTACAACGTATATGACAAGTAGGAACCATGTGAGAATAAAACATCTTTGATGCAGTGGTGGCAATTTGACGGAACTCATTGGGCGTATCTTGCTCATGATGTTCAAACTATGATTATAACTAACAACTATTCCAAAACAGTATAACTAATTGCAGTTCTCTAATATGAATTAGCATACCCCCACCCCCCCCCCCACCCCGTCAAGCTGGAAATTGGTAGACATCTAGCAATTCCCCAGCCTTTGGTGAGCAAATCTGCAATTTGGGAATGTCTTTGCAAATATTGAGGTTGAATCAGATGTTGTTTGATTTTCTCCCCAACAAACTGGGAATCTATGTCGATATGTCTTAGTCCTCGTGTGAAAAATAGGATAGAGGCTATCTGTATAGCAGCCATTTTATCACAGTATAATCTCACTGGAGTATGAACTGGTACTCCTAATTGTTGCAACAGACAAACCCCTATCGAGGGCAGAGAATGTGAATGGAGGAGTTGTGAAGGTGGCAACGACAGCAGTGTAAGTAAACAAAGGAGTTGTGAAGGCGAAGGACAAAGCGAAGAGATTTGCAAAGCAAGTGCATTACCGAGGAGTACGAAAGTCCATTGGGGGAATACACGCAGCGACAAGAGATACTAGAAAAAGATGCAATTTCTTGTTAGGTACATTTGACACAGTAGAGGTGGTAACAATGTCACGACACGAACTAGGGCCTGGCCGTGACGGACATCCCGAACCCTGAGGGCCCGGAACGTCCCTCTCTATCTGGTAAGCATGCACACATTCATATAAATAAAGAAGATGCGGAAACATAATCTTCTACAGAAACATGGTCAATTTTGAATTTAGCATAAGAATGAAAATTGAAAATCAACTACATCTAATAACATCTGACTCAGTCTGGGAAATCTCTACTACATAAAAATCTGACAACTGTCTGAAAATTGAGACAAGGCCCCCAGCAGACCAAAACGATAATAAGGGACATAATCTGAAAGACGGGCCTTCTGGAATAGAAAAGGCTCACCAACTAATCACTTCAACTCTGTCTAACGAATATACTGCCTTTTTGGTCTAAGCCTCAGAACCTGGAGGGAAGGGGAGGGGGGAGGGAGAGCGGGAGTCAATACAGATGTACTGGTATGCAAAGTAATCCAAAATAAAGCTTATATGTAAATAAAATAGTTTGGGAAACAACTTTGTCAAAACATTATACATCAAGTGGCTTTCGAAATACAAGGGCGCATTTCTAAAAAACATGCAACCTGCCTGTCAATGCAAGTTCTAATCTGTATATTACTTCTGAGTTAGGTGGCACTCCCCTACAATACTGATATTCCACGGGCGGTATGGAATCTGCCATTGACTCGGTGGGGAAGCACCTAACCCAAGTGTGCCGCAAGGGTTAGAGTTCCTGAATCATATTCGCCACAGGGCTCTAGGCCAGCGTAATAAATAAACCCGGATCGGCAAATTACGATTTTGGGCGATGAGTTGTTTGATACTCACGCCTTCTTCGGGGAACCACCTAAACTCTCTTTATTCCTAATTTTATCCTGTTCTAAATCATGCATGTTTCTAGTTTCAACATCTAAAAAGTCTGATTTCAAACATACATTAAATCTGTTCTCAATTATCATGGCATAATCTGAATTGGTATCGTCACACCAAGACTTGAAAGTCCTATTTCTGAGCCATAATGCATCATGCATAATTCTTTCATTAAAAAACAGTTCAGACCACCTAAACATGCAAACAATATAAAAGATTTCATTTTTCGAGAACACAAGTCAAAACTATGCTGAGATTGTTCAGAACATATGTTGGTCATGTGCTTTTGGAGAAATCATGCACTCTTTCATTATATGAATATTTTCAACATTTATCAATATGCACAACCCTCTCTTTCGAATTCAAAATCATAAATCAATTTGTAGCATAAATCAAGATATTTCATATCATGCTTTTCAAGATACATTCAAAACAATCCATATCATAAGAAAATTGGGAAAATCATACCAAGAGAGGGATTCATGTGTGTCGTTCTCAATTAATTCATAAATCATAAAATATATACATACTTATATATAATTTCAAATCAATTTGGGGAAGGTCAAAAGACCAAAAAAATACCGTCAAGATTTCTAAAATATGAATGTATTCATAAATCTGAAAACTCCTTTCTTAAATCATGATTTCTATGCCCATGAGATTTTTAGGAAAACCCCGCATACCTCAAAATAGGAAAACAATGGGTGTTTCTTGAAGCCTATGATCCGGGGATTTCGAATCTTCAATCGATTTTGAAAACCCACGGTTGAATCTTGAGTTTCTTGAAGTTCTTGTTTGAAGCTCTAAAGAGGATTCTTGATAATTTTGATGAAAGTAGGGTTAAGTTGCTCAAACATAACCTAAATCCTTTGTTTGGACGGTTTTAAAGATTAGGGAAAAATCAAAATTACCCTTAATGACTCCTAAACAGAACTGGAAATTTGAACTTAAAACCCGATTTCGGGTGCCACCGCAATGCGCCACAATCACGGTGGTCCAATAGAATTCGACGAGTGGGAAATTGAGTTCCTCCGCGATGCGCCACCATCGCAGAGCCTCACTGGAATTTGATGATTGTCAATTTGACCTTCTCTGCGATGTGCTAGATACCAAAATGACGATGTTTACGACTGGAACTTTAAATTATTCATAACTTCTTCACCGAGGGTCCGTTTTGGACGAATCTTATATCGTTGAAAAGCTAATTAGGTCTTCCACATAAAGAAAGGTTGAAATCTAGGAAATTCTACATAAAAATTAATTTAGATCATTCTAAAAGCTAATGGTTAGACTTTCCATAGACAGAATTTAGCTAAAAAGACGTCAGGGTGTTACAATATCCCCCCCTTGGGATTATTCGTCCTCGAATAATGATGCGGAAAACAGAAAAGCATGATTCCAAGCATACTAAAGCATAGAAAGATTAAGGTGAGGGTTGTACCTTGAAATCTATCATCTACTGGGTCAAAAAGGTGTGGGTATCTTGCTTTCATGTCATCCTCTGATTCCCTAGTGGCTTCTTCAACTATCTGATTTCTCCTCAACACCTTAATTGAAACTATTTCTTTACTTCTCAACTTACGAACCTAACGATCTAGGATTGGAATAGGTTCCTCTTCATATGATAAGGAGGCTTTCACCTTGATCTCTTCTACAGGAAACACCAAAGAATGGTCTCCAATGCATTTCTTCAACATGGATATGTGATAGACTAGATGGACAGAACCCAAACTGGAAGGCAATTCTAAATCATATGCAACACCACATATTCTCCTCAAAATCTAATATGGTCTTATATAGCGAGGACTCAATTTGGCTTTCTTCCTGGATCGCATGACTCCCTTAATAGGAGAAACTTTTACAAATACCCAATCACCGACCTCAAACTCTAAATCTTTTATCCTAACATCAGCATAAGATTTCTGATAACTCTGAGCCGTCTTAAGTCGTTCTCTGATGACTTTCATATCCTGCATTGCCTGATAAACAAGATCGGGCCCAAACATTTGCATCTCACCTACTTCATACCATCCTATAGGAGACCTATATCTTCTCCCATACAGTGCTTCAAATGGTGCCATCTTAATACTAGAATGGAAACTATTATTATACGCGAACTCTATCAAGGGTAAGTGCTCTACCCAACTACCTTTAAAATAAATCACACAGGCCCTCAACATGTCCTCAAGGGTCTAAATGGTGGGTTCGGCCTGCCCATTAGTTTGAGGGTGAAAACCAGTGCTTAGGTTCACTTGGGTACGTAATCCTTTCTGGAAAGATCTCCAAAACTGAGAAGAGAACTGTGTACCTCAATCGGATATGATGGACACAGACGCACCATGTAAACAAACTATTTCTGCAATGAACATCTTGGCATAATCCTCTCCCGAATAGTTAGTCCTGACACTCAGAAAATGGCTAACTTGGTCAGTCTATCTACAATCACCCAAATAAAATCGTACTGGTTTTGGGACTTCGGGAGCCCTGAAATGAAGTCCATATTAATCATCTCCCACTTTCACAAGGGCAAATCTATCTCTTGGGAAGAACTACCTAGACTCATGTGTTCTACTTTAATTTGTTGATAATTCAAACACTTGGAAACAAAGGTAGCCACATCACGCTTCATATTATTCCACCAATACAAAAATTTCAGATCCTTGTACATCTTAGTAGAGCCTGGGTGAACAACATACCTCGATGTGTGAGCCTCATCAAGAATTCTATTTCGCAAATCATCCATATCTGGTACACATAATCTACCCTGGTATCTCAAAATACCATCACCACCAATCTCAAATGACATCACCTTCTGCTGACCCACATCATTCTTAATTTGCATCAAGATGAAATCTTCAACCTGCTGCATTTTAACTTCCGCACAAAGGGGATACGTAACTATCTCATGAACAACCATTCCCTCATCTTCGGTATCCAAGAATCACACTTCTAGATTTGCAAGCCGGTGAATATCTTTTACCATCTCTCTCTTTCCTTCCTCAACATGAGAAAGACTGTCCATAGACAATCTGCTGAGGGCGTCGGCTACCATATTTGCCTTACCCGGATGATAGTGAAGGCTCATGTCATAGTCTTTCAAAATGTCAATCCAACATCTTTTCCTAAGATTTAGTTCTTTCTGCGAAAAAACATACTGTAAACTCTTATGGTCAGCAAAAATATCAATATGCACCCCATAAGGATAATGCCACCAAATTCTAAGTGCAAACACCACAGCTGCTAATTCAAAATCATGAGTGGGGTAGTTCCGCTCATGCAACTTAAATTTCCTAGATGCATAACCCACCACCTTTCCATGCTACATAAGTACACACCCAAGTCCCACACGAGATGCATCACAGTACACAACAAAACCCTCTGTACCTTCTGGAAGAGTCAAAACAGGAGTCGTCATCAACTTGTCTTTCAACTTCTTCAAACTATTCTCACAAGAGTCTGACCATAAAAACTTTACCTTTTTCTGAGTGAACTTAGTAAGTGGAGCAGCTATAGAAGAGAAACTCTCTACAAACCTTCGGTAATTCCCTGCCAAACCTAAGAAACTCCAAATGTCGGTTGGAGTCGTGGGTATGGGCTATTTCTTTACTGCCTCAATCTTTTGGGGATCAAGATTAATCCCTTCACTAGACACAATGTGCCCCAAGAAAGCAATAGCATTCATCCAAAATTCACACTTAGAGAATTTCGCATACAACTTATGATCTTTAAGGGTTTGAAGAACAGTGTGGAGATGATTTGCATGGTCCTCCTCACTTTTAGAGTAAACCAAGATGTCAATAATAGAAACTATAACAAACAGGTCTAGGAACTGACGGAAGACGCTATTCATTAGGTCCATGAAAGTTGCACGGGCATTGGTCAACCCAAAGGACATGACTAAGAATTCATAATCACCATATCTGGTTTAGAAAGATGTTTTAGGAATTTCTGACTCCCTAACTTTCAACTGATGATATCTCGAACAAAGGTCTATTTTTAAAAAACACTTAGCACCCTGAAGCTGATCAAAAAGGTCATCAATTCTAGGAAGAGAATATTTATTTTTCACTGTCACCTTATTCAACTGGCGGTAATATATGCACATACGCAGGGAACTATCTTTCTTTCGCATGAAGAGTACAGGTGCACCCCAAGGAGAAACACTAGGTCTGATAAAACCCTTATCTAGGAGATCTGCTAGCTGTTCTTTCAACTCTTTTAACTCTGCAGGAGCCATTCTATATGGCAGAATAGAAATAGGATGGGTATCTGGCAATGCATCAATGCGAAAATATATCCCCTTATCGGGTGAAATTTCTGGGAGATCATCTAGAAAAACTTCTAGGAATTTATTTACTACTGGGATAGACTGAAGGGGGAGACTTTCGGCATTAGAATCTTTAACTTGAATAAGATGGTACAAGCAACCCTTGCAAATAAGTTTACGAGCTTTGAGATAAGATATGAAGTGCCCTCTATGTTCTAAGGAATACCCCTCCCACTCTATTGCTGGCTCATTCGGAAAAGAAAAGGTAACCTTTTGGATCCTATAGTCTAGTGTGTCATAACACTGATGGAGCCAGTCCATCCCTAGGATAGCATCAAAAGCAACCATATCAAGTTCTATGAGGTCTGCTACAGTATCCCTACTAATAATATACACAACACACGTTTTGTACACTCTTCTTGCCACAAGCGAATCTCCCACCGGAGTGGAAATAGAGAAAGGTTCAGCAATTACTTCGGGTTCAAACCGAAAACCAACAGCCACTTACGGGGTCACATAAGATAAGGTAGACCTGGGATCAAGCAATACATATACCTCACGGGAAAAGATTTATAACGTACCAGTGACTATGTCTGGTGAGGCTTCCGCTTCCTGGAGATTAGTTAGAGCATACAGCCGGTTGTGACCACTCCCAGCAGTTGAATTGGTGCCCTTTTGAGGTGGTGGTGGTGCAGAAGAGTTTTCCTGAGACATAGCCCTACCAATATTCCTCCTAGCAGAGGGAAATTCTCTCTTGAAATGGTCCGCTGACCGCATGAATAACACACTGACAAGCCCAACTGACACCTTCCCGGATGATGCATACTACAAGTGTCACATCATGGATAAGAATGGTACTGCTGAGTCACACTACCTTGCGACTGAGTATCTTGAGCTCTGGGTCACTGGCTGGCCTGAAAACTCTGAGATCGTCTATCAACTGGAGGTCTGGGTGCTGGGGCGCTAGCTGCAAACTGCGCCTTGCCCCAAAACTTCTTCTTTTGCCATTTGTTACCCCAATTACCACCCTGATGCTGACTGGAGTTCTGATTCACTGATCTGGCTCTCTTCGCCTGCCTGTCCTTCTCTCTAGACTCGGCTATCTTCTACTTTTTCTCCTCAACCTGCTGCATGTGGACTGTCAGCCTAGCAAAATCCAATTTCCTATTTAGCATTTCCCCTTGTCATTCAAGCACCAGATTATCCAAAAGGCTGAAAGCAAACTTCCTCATTTGGGCTCTCATACTGCTCGTTATCTCTGGAGTATAACGGGCCAGCTGATTAAACTTTAAAGTATATTCCTGAACACTCATCTTACCCTGCTTAATGTTCATGAACTCCTCCACTTTGGCTTCCCTCAACTCTAGAGGAAAGAACTGGTCAAGAAAAGCTTCCACAAACTCGTCCCACACTGTGGGCTCAGCACTGTCACCCTTTGCCTCTTCCCACTCATTATACTATTGGTTCGCTACATCCTTGAGCTGGTATACCGCTAGCTCAACACTTTCCACCTGATCCACATGCATCACTCTAAAAATCTTCTCTATTTCATCTATGAATTCTTACGGATCCTCTTCTACCTTAGTGCCAGTAAACTTAGGTGGGTATATTCTCATAAACTGAAATACCCTAGTAGCTTCAGATATAACAGGTGCAGACCCAACATCTTTTGATCGTTGGGCCTGATTAGCCACCAAATGTGTCAGCACATAAATAGATTGTCTTAATTCTGCATTTGAAATATCCCTCTGAGTAGTCGGGGGACGGTTAACATTAGTCCGAGGAGCCCTAGGTGTTTTGGTTGGGACTGGACGGACTCCCGGAGTAGGGAAACGTTCTGCAGTGTAAGCTCTATTATGTGTCCTCATCCCATGAATTGGACGGACTTCGTCCTCTTGAGAATTAATGTTGGTGCGATATGGAGGCATAACTAGTTTTTCTGAAAAGCAAGAGATCATTGATTAGGGGATAGATTACACTCTAAATCACGAACTAAATCGCAAAGAAGATAAACATTCCTAAACTCCTAGTAGCCTCCTGCTTATAAATATGGGGCGCTACACACTCATAAACAAGACTCTACCCAATGCAATATCGCAGACAGCCTAGGACCATGAACTGTGCTCTGATACCAAGTTTGTCACGATCCAAACTAGGGCCTGGCCGTGATGGACATCTAAAACCATGAGGGCCCGGAACATCCCTCTCTATCTGGAAAGCATGTACACATTCATATAAATAAAGAAGATGTGGAAACATAATCTTCTACGGAAACATGGTCAATTCTGAATTCAGCGTAAGTATGAAAATTGAAAATCAACTACATCTAATAACATCTGACTCAGTCTGGGAAATCTTTACTATAGGAAAATCTGACAACTGTCTGAAAACTGGGACAAGGCCCCCAGTAGACCAAAATGATAATAAGGGACATAATCTAAAAGATGGGCCTTCTGGAATAAAAAAGGCTCACCAACTAATCACTACAACTCTGTCTGACGAATCTACTGCCTTTCTGGACCTCTAGACTGAGCCTCAGAACCTGTAGGGAGGATGGGGGTCAATACAGATGTACTGGTATGCAAAGCAATCCAAAATAAAGCTTATATGTAAATAAAATAGTTTGGAAACAACTTTGTCAAAACATTATACATCAAGTCGCTTTCGAAACACATGGGCGCCTTTGTAAAAAAGATGTAACCTGCCTGTCAATGCAAGTTCTGATTTGTATATTACTTCTGAGTTAGGTGGAACTCCCCTACAATTCTGATATTCCACGGACGGTATGGAATCTGCCATTTACTCGGTGGAGAAACCCCAACGCAAGTGTGTCGCAAGGGTTGGAGTTCCTGAATCTGATACGCCACAAAGCTCTAGGCCAGCGTAATAAATGAACCTGGATCAGCAAATCATGATTTTGGGTGATGAGTTGTTTCATACTCACACCTTTTTCGGGGAACCATCTAAACTCTGTTTATGCCCAATTTTATTCTGTTCTAAATCATGCATGTTTCTAGTTTCAACATCTGGAAAGTCTGATTTGAAACATGCATTAAATCTGTTCTCAATTATCATGGCATAATCTGAATTGGTGTTGTCACACCAAGACTTGCAAGTTCTATTTCTGAGCCATAATGCATCATGCATAATTCTTTCATTAAAACATAGTTCAGACCACCCAAACATGCAAACAATATAAAAGATTTCATGTTCCGAAAACACAAGTTAAAACTATGCTGAGATTGTTCAAACATATGGTGGTCATGTGCTTTTGGCAAAATCATGCACTCTTTCATTATATGAATATTTTCAACATTTATCAATATGCACAACCTTTTCTGTCGAATTCAAAACCATCAATCCATTTGTAGCATTAATCAAGATATTTCATATCATGTTTTTCAAGATACATTCAAAACAATCCATATCATAAGAAAATTGGGAAAATCATACCAAGAGAGGGTTTCATGGCGTCATGCTCTCAATTCATTCATAAATCATAAAACATATGCATACATATTTATAATTTTAAATCAATTTAGGGAAGGTCAAAAGACCAAAACAATACCGTCAAGATTTCTAAAATATGAATGTATTCATAAATCTGAAAACCCCTTTCTTAAAATCATGATTTCTATGCCCATGAGATTTTTAGGAAACCCCTGCATACCTAAAAATAGGAAAAAAGTGGGTGTTTCTTGAAGCCTATGATCCGGGGATTTCGAATCTTCAATCGATTTTGAAAACCAACGGTTGAATCTTGAGTTTCTTGAAGTTCTTGTTTGAAGCTTTAGAGAGGATTCTTGATGATTTTGATGAAAGTAGGGTTAAGTTGCTCAAACATACCCTAAATCCTTTGTTTAGATGGTTTTAAAGGATAGAGAAAATTCAAAATTACCCTTAATGACTCCTAAAAGGAACTGAAAATTTGAACTTAAAAACCCGATTTCGGGTGCCACCATGACGCGCCACAATCGCAGTGGTCCACTGGAATTCGACGAGTGGGAAATTGAGTGCCTACGCGATGCGTCACCATCGTAGATCCCCGCTGGAATTTTATGATTTCAATTTGACCCTCTCCGCGACACGCTAAACAGAAAAATGACGATATTTGCGACTGGAACTTTAAATTATTCATAACTTCTTCACCGAGGGTCCGTTTTGGACGAATCTTATATCGTTGGAAAGCGAATTTAGTCCTCTACATAATGAAAGATTGATATCTAGGAAATTTCACATGAAAATTAATTTAGATCATTATAAAAGCTTATTCTTAGACTTTCCATGGACAAAATTTAGTTAAGAAGACGTCGGGGTGTTACAAACAAGCATATGATACGACGGAAATTGAGTTCCGCAGTATGAAAGCCAAGACAAATTTTCTGATTTTGATGGAAGAAATGAATCAGACTCCTTGTTAGGTCAGTACTCTATAGTCATCGAATATGGTGGTTGTGGTGGCGATTCAACCATCACTGGTGCCTTTGCCTCCATCTTTACTGCCACCATATTCACCACATTTGATGACTCAACAATATTGATCCAACCGTGACTCCGATTCATTTCGTCCATCGGAATTGGAAAATTCATCTTGACTTTCATTTCCTCTGCCGTGTCAAACATATATTGGATCTTTTCCTTGGATCTCTTTTCTGCCATGTATGTAATTCCCCGACAGCCTTTTCCGTACTCCTCGATAATGCACCTCGGACGCAACTCCCTTCATTTTCTCCACCACCTTCGCAACTCCTCCATTCACTTTCACCACCCTCGCTGCCACCTTCGCAACTCCTCCATTCACTTTCTTTGTCCTCATCTCCGCCTTCGTACAATTTTGCTTCTTCGACGCAATTTTCACAACTGATAACGATGAGAGAGAACGTAGGGGGGAAGAGTTGCTTAAATAGAAAAGTGGTTGGGGAAGCAAACAAAAGCATAGTAAGGGAAGGTGAGTTTGACTTGACTCATGTAATTCGGAGCCACATTTGACATGACATTTTTTTTTTCTGAATGTCTGCAAGGGTATTTGTCTGTATTTTATTTCCTAATGCCACGTGCACATTTCACAAAAAGGAAAAAAGAAAAGGTTAATAAATGATAAATGCTATATTTTATTTTTTATTTTTCAAAATCCACTAGGCAAGGTGCCTAGGTTCTTTTTATAAATTTTTCCAAATCAAAAGTCATTACAAATGTAGCCAAAGCTTTAAAATAAAGTAAAAAATAAGCTAATGACCAAAATTAGACTTATACAATGTCTTAATCTAGTTCTACAATATGAGTGAATATAAAAAGCTAAACTTGCTAAAGATGTACTAAAAATTGCAAAACTAATATTTGAGTGATGTATTATCCATGAACTGAATTTCCATCTTGCCTTAGCTAACTTTAATGTTCCTTGACAGTGTTGTTTTGAAGACACACGGCATTGGTGCTTGTTGGAAGCTCCTTGGCAGTGTTGTTTTGAAGCCTCACGACATTGACGCTTGTTGATTTCTTCAGTCCCTTGTGGCTGTTTCTCCCATGTTAGAATCACATCTTCTGTCATCATCTTTTGATCTTCAATGCATTTAGCAAAACCACCTGGGCAGTGACAAGTATATTTGCTGAAATATGAACCAAGTATAGACCAAAATAGTCTACAAAAATGTATCCCAAGTTTGTAACTCTTTGTGCGCAAATGTGTTGATGTATCTTGTCTTATGTCATTTGAATAAGTCTTGAGCAGCTCCACTTGCAAGATAAAAATTCTCATGTACCAATTTATCGATTTTGTTTATATCAAATCATCACCTCGTGAAATAGCTTTAATGAAATAGTAAACTTTATCGAGATTGGAACACGAGAAGACTATATCATTTCCTTATTCAAATGTAGGATCAATGGAGTAGAAGCAAACATTGGACAAAAGTTTGTCCAAATTAAGTGTAAGATCACTGGAAAGGAAAATGTATTTGCATTTCCATGCAATGTTAATTCCATTTATTAATATTTTCTCAATAGAATAAGCAACAAATGCTAATACCATCCATTGAGAAAAAAAATTAAAAATAGATTTGGCATAAAATGTTGTAACCTGCAAAAAAGAAAACAATGTTAGAACTAAATATTATCTCCATGCTCTCCTCCCAATGGATTTGAACATGTCGATACATTATTTTATCCATCCTCCTCTTCTTGCAACAACAATTCTCAGCAAAGCATATCACGACACACTCCAATCTTCTACACATTATTTTGGAAAATAAATCCCTGGCAGCAGCCTCAATTGAATTGGGTTTGATGGTTTATTAATTTTCATTTTCTAGGAAAATACCAAATCAATCATTAATTAATTCCCTCCATCCCCACCCCCCACCCCCACCCCCCAATGATTGAATTAAGTTATAGAAAAAATATATACTTTTTCTAGTCCATACAAAGTGAATTTTAGGGTATGACAAACAGTCATACACTTAAGAGAAAAAAAATATTAAAGGACATAATTAAAGGTTATTATTTACCATTATCTTTTTTATTATTCTCAAAATATTCTCTTAGGAATAATAAAATACTCCGATGACACTATGTGTAATTGATTTAAGTTTTGAAAGAAAAAATTGTTAGTTCCCTTTCTCGATTAAATAGGTGCTTAATACAACTTAGAGACTAACATAAAACAAAAGTACTCGTCTTTGATTAGTTTGCTGATCATTAGGCTACCGCGGATTCTTCCCTCCTGATATTAATGAGGTGGCCGGGAAGGATAGATCCCAACTTATTATATATGGAGAAGGATATTTCTCGTCAATCTAATCCTGATATAGTTCCAATAGACATATTCTCTTCCATTTTCTAACAAGAAACGGCCTAGTTAGGTAGTTGGCAGCTATTTATCGTGAAATGCATCTTAAACAGTATTCAATTTCTCCTTTATGTGTTGTTTCCCTCGTATCTAACGTTTCAAAGTTGGCTCTCAGAGGTAAACAAAGAGGTGGATCATTTGATCTTGAAATAGGTCATCTCGTTCATTTCAATCTTTAATATGATCATTTCGTCAGGTATTGCTGAATCATACAATTCTGAGAATCGTGCTTTAACATTCATTCTACAGAACCAAAACGAGACCTTTCCCTATTAGTTGAAAAGAAACTTTATGTTATTTTTCTTCTCTATTTGCTTTTTGTGCGATTGTATTCTAGTTAACCCACAATCATTCCGCAACGGCTATATACCAATTATGTTGTGAAAGTTGGACCATTTAGCACTAGTGTTGGGAGGACCAATAATGCATCATAAAAGCATTACTTGTTACTCGACTCAAATGACGGACAAAATTATGACACTTTTGGAGTAATAAGAAATGATTGGCACTTCACCACCGAAAAATAGAAACACAATTGACAAGTAACTCTACATTTTCTCCTTTGAGTCACTTTCTGGAAGAGACTGATCTTCCAAATCATCAACGTCATTTCCAGTTACTTCATCAACATCATCGTTTCCAGAAACATGATCTTCCAAGTAGTGGAAAATCAAGAAATTAGAACTTAACATTGAGGAGTAAATTAAATTTTTCTAGTCTTAATTGGTTGATTTGGAAAATCTTGAAGAATGGAGCCGGATTTTCTGCTTCACTAGAGTTTCATATAGGTATTGTATTGAAAAAAGAATGTAAAAAGATAATGTAAAGTATCTTCTTTTTTTTTTTTCACTTATCGTCATGTAAGCTTTTGGAGCAACATGACCTATAGGTCACGAGTTTGAGTCGTGGAATCAGTCATTGCTATTTGTGTCGGGTAGGTTGGCTGTGTTATTATCCCTGGGGGCGATCCTTCTCCGTATCCTGCATGAATGCAAGATGCTTCGTGCACTGAGCTGCCATTTTTTATCGTATAGCGTTATGATATATAGCATTTTTTGTCATTGCCCGTTAAGTTTGTTGTCATGATGTTATATGTCCTGTTAGTGTTTCCAATGTAAAACATTTATATTATTTGCCTATTGGTATTCATACAGATAATTCCTCTAAGAATCTAAAACATATTTATTCCGCTCAAAGATTTTCAAGAGGATCAATTTGGTTATAGTTATTCAATATATAAGTTCCACCATTTTGCAACAAAAATATAAAGAGGAAACAGTGAGATTCATAGCAACCATCTAGCATTTCTAAAAACAGAATCATGCACAAACCAAGTGTTAAACAAAACAGTAATCCTTACATGAATACAACAATTCAGAAAAAAATTGAAACAAACAAGTGATTTGGAATAATAGATTCCAACAACATGCTCAACGTGCAAGAAGTTGAATCTTGATCTTCTGCAGCATCCCAACAACATCTTTCATGTTTGTCCTTCTTGCCGGGGATTCAGCACAACAATCTAATGCCAATTTCATGATTGAAGCCACAACATCTAGCTCTTTCTGTAAGTGATTACCCATAGGTGTTACCAAGTTAGCATCTACAACGTCCATTACTGCATCTGGAAGAGAATAACTCACCCATTGCTTCAAGCTAAGATTTCCCTCAAACTCGTTGGGCTTTCTCCTAGTAAATGTTTCCAGCAACATGATCCCGTAACTATAGACATCACACTTTGTAGACACCAAACCATCCAGTCCATACTCTAAAGTCAAAAAATTAATTTAAAGATGCAATATACTTTCTAGGAGGTTAAAAAAAAAAGGAAAAATCAGCAAACTAAGAGACGTACCTGGCGCAATATACCCAAATGTTGCTAAGGTTTTAGTGTATAAATCACTCTCATCTTCACCAAGCAGTTTGGAAATGCCAAAGTCGCTTAGGTGGGCAACCATATCCTCGTCCAGCAAGACATTACTAGGCTTCAGATCACAGTGGATTACAGGCGACGTGTACCCATGGTGAAGATATTCCAACGCATATGCTACATCTAGCATTATGCTTAGCCTCTGCCTGATATCGAGGAAATAGTTATGTGAATACAAATATTTATCAAGACTTCCATTTGGCATATACTTGAGCACTAAAGCCTTAAAATCAAGGTTGGAACAACTGGTAATGACTTTTACGAGATTCCTATGGCGAAGGCTATGCAGAACTTCACATTCCATATCAAAGCTCTTGAATGCCACATCTTGTTGCAGATTGAAGACTTTAACTGCAATGACAGTTCCACTTCTGAGAACACCTTTGTAAATGGAGCCAAAACTTCCGGAACCAATCAGATTGCTCTCGCTAAACGCATCAGTTGCTTGGAGCAATTCATAGTGTGAAATTCTTTCTCTTGCTACAGTAGACAATGAAACATCTTGCTGAGGAGCACTTTTACCTCTCCTATATCTAATCCATAGGAGCACAAAGGTCATAGGAAAAAATACAACTGCAATTGCGAGCAAAAGAAAAAGTACTAGCAATTTTTTCCTATTTGATCTGTGCTTTGATGAAGTGGGGCATGGCGGGACACTAAATCTTGAAGATCCACACAATGCTTTCTTGAAGAACCACACAATGCTTCATTGTTGATGAAAAACTGACTCGAAAGGTTCTTGAAAGGACCCTCGGAGGGTACTCCACCATACAATTTGTTGACAGAAACATTGAAATACTTCAAGTTTTGAAGTTTCTCCAATGACTTGGGAATAGTTCCAGATATATTATTGTAAGAAAGGTCTAGGAATTCCAAACCTACCATGTTGCTCATTGAGTCAGGTATTGATCCTTGCAACTTGTTGTGTCTCAGAGAAAGGTGTGCCAAATTTTGCAACCCTCCAATTTCTCTTGGAATTTCATTTGAGAATTGATTCATCGATAGATCTATCAGTGTCGCAGCCTTTAGATTTCCAATTTCTCGAGGTAAAGAACCTACCATGTTGTTTGACGATAAGTCAAGAACCACTAGATCATGAAGGTTCCCTAATCTTGGTGGTTTATTGGAACTCAATTTGTTGGAACCGAGATGTATCTCTCTAAGGGAAGTAACCTTTCCTAAACAACTAGGAAGAGAACCTGAAAGTTGATTTTGAGTCAAGTTGATGACATCCAAGCGCTGCAATTTACATATATTATCAACGATAGATCCTGTAAGTTTATTACTACTCAAGAACAAGCCCTGCAAGTTTCTCAAGTTGCCGATCGACATGGGAATTGATCCAGCCAAGTTGTTTCCAGAAAGATCAAGGTCTAATAAGCTGCTTAAGTTCCCAACTTCATCTGGAATTCGCCCTTGGATTTTACAACTGATGGCTAAAAATGTACTAAGAGATGTGGTAAGGTTCCCTGAGGAGGCAGGAAGCATTCCGTTTAAAGGATTCAAATATAGAGATAGAGTTGTTAAACTTCTGCAATTGGTTAAGGAAGTCAGGAAGCTTAATGATGAGTCACTAGTTAAATTGTTTCCCCCTAAATTTAGATACCGTAGATGAGTCAAATATCCAAGAAAAATTGGGAATCAAGCCAGTGAGTTGGTTGAAAGAAAGCTCTAGACTAATAAGTTTTGAACAATTGGAGATGGAATGAGGAATAGTTCCAACAAGATTGGTTAAGTTCATCAGATAAAGCACTTCAATGTTGCGTAAGATAGAACCCATGTTTGGTGGGAGGCTTCCTGATAGATTGTTTAATGAAAGATACATCACTCTCAGCCCTGATATGTTGAAGGTCTCCATTTCAAGTGAACCACTAAAACTATTAAATTGAAGATTAAGTTTCTCCAACACAACGAGATTGCTTATTTTGTTAGGAATTTCACCTGTCAACACAAGGACAAAAATGAATACTAGTGAGTTAACTAGCACAAGTTGTACCTCTTGCTATAACTTTGATTACATACCGGTAAACCTATTTTCTTGAAGATATAAAAATTTCATCTTGGTTAAGTTGCCAATATCGCGTGGTAAGAATCCATTAAGATTGTTCACCGCCAGTGACAAAATTTGCAGCGACGAGATATTGAATATGGAGATTGGGACAGATCCGTTAATCTTGTTTATCTCCATCCATAACTCCATCAAATTAACAAGATTTCCAATTTCTTGTGGAATTATCCCTGCTGCAAAAGTGTAATTAATTTTTTTTGAAGTAATTAGGTAAAATATTACTATCATTCATAAGATAAAACATACCTGTGAAATGGTTAGCTCCGAGTTCTAATATCTGCAAGTTACTCAATCTTCCAATTTCACTTTGTATTGGTCCATCAAACTCATTTTCCGATAAGACAAAATTTGAAGTTGTGAACAATTTGACAAGCTTGTAGGCATATGACGATAAAGTTTGTTATAAGACAGATAAAGCCCTTTAAGTATTGGGATACCATTGCATAAACCATTGGGAAGACTTCCTGATAAGCTATTCCCAGTAAATGCAATGAATTCGATTCTTGAGATATTGAAAATTGTGGATGGTATAGAACCCATTAGCTGATTAAACTGTATGACCAATGAGTTCATGTTGTGAAGATTGCCGATCCCTTCTGGTATGTTTCCATGAAGTGAATTATAAGATAAATCTAAAGTCTCCAACCTTGAGGCGTTCGAGAGTGACAGAGGAATAGAACCTTTGAGCTTGTTACCCCTCAACTTTAATACTCGAAGGTTTATAAGGCTTCCAATCACTTTTGGTATTTGGCCCTCTATGGAATTGAAATTCATATTCAAAGTCTCAAGTGTGGACATATTAGAAAATAAAGAAGGGATGGAACCAGTGAAACTATTATTTCCAAGATTTAGAACTTGAAGTTGGTGTAAAAACACAAACCAAGAGGGAACCTCCCCGCTGAAGCTGTTGAAACTTAAGTCAAGAAACTTAAGCCGATGCAAGTGTGTCATTTCTTGAGGCAAATTTCCATGGAAATTGTTGCTTCCCAAGTCAAGAGAAACAAGAAATGTGAGGTTCCCAAGTTCACCGGGTATTATTCCCATAAGATCCATGTTGGAAAGATTCAAGATTCTCACTCTCTGGTGACGAGAGCCACAAGTGACTCCAACCCAATGACAAACAGACATAGCCCGGGACCAACTTTCATCCAAGAAGTGAAAGGGGTCCGAAATGATTTGTGATTTCAGAGAAAGAAGAGCTAATTGATCAGTGGAGATATTAGATTGGGTCATGGCTGAACTACTAATAACATAGTACTGAAGCAACAAGAGAAAAGAGCTGAAAGCAACAAGTTTCTCCATAATTGCTTATATTGGTAAGAATATGGATATGGATAGTAATGATGTGTTTTTGAGACTTTAAATAGCAAAGAGGTATCTTTCTCTTTCTGATTTTAAAATCTACAAAAATGTTTTTTATGAGAATTTTGCATACATACTTTAAGAAAAAAGGAAAAGCTTTCCTTTATTCCTTAATTAAGTTATCTAAAGAAACAATAAAGTAACTTTAATTTGTTTTAATGGCAGACCAAGAAAGAAGACTAAAAAAGGAGTCTTCCACTAAGTTTTATAACAAATGTAAGATGTTCATTGGAGGAGCAAGAATGAATGGAATAGAGTTTTTATTATTATTATCATTGTTAGATACAGGTGAAATTCATAATTTGAGTTAACAACTTAAACAGTACTGACTGCAATATCATAATGAATAGGGATTTAGTTTTGGCAAACCAAAATTTAACTAGTGTCAGCTATAGATTCACAGGACTTTATATCGTTTGATACGGAGTATAGATATATATATGGAAAAATCTATTTAAATATCAACAACTATTATTAGGTTTGAACCCGTTATTTTAAAGCATTTCTAGGAGTAAACACCTGGGAAAGCTACTGTCACGACCCGAACTAGGGCCTGGCAGTGACAGACATTCCGAACCATTAAGGCCCGGGCGTCCTACTCTATCTGGTAATCATTTACAACATTCATATAATAAAAGAAGATGCAGAAATATAATTTGATACAGAAACATTGTCATACTTTGGATTTTGTTTAACAATAAAGAATGAAATCCGAAATCAACTAAACAACATCTGGAACAGTCTGCGAAATCTCTACTACATAATCAAATGACAACTATCAGAAACTGGGACAAGGCCCCCAGTGGACCTAAACCAAAATAAATAACATAATCTAAAAGACACAGGCCTTCTAGAATAAAGAAGGCTCACCAACTACGCACTTCATTGTTGTCTGAAAACTCTACTGTTTAGCAAGACCTCTGAACTGAGATTTAGACCCTGGGAGGTGGGGGGTCAATATAAATATACTGGTACGCAGATCAAATCCAAAATAATAATTTATATTCAACAAATATGAGAGCAATTTAAAACAGTTCATAAACATATCATATGGTAAGAAATCACATGGGCATTTTTGAAAGACTCTGAAAAATCATCTGAACACTGTTACACTCTTTGGTTTACTTCTACGCTAGGTGGTATGCCCTACAGCTTTGAAATTTCACAGGCTATATGGAATCCGCCGTTGACTCGGCGGGGAAGCCTCCAACCCAAGTGTGCGGAAAGGGTTGGAGTCTCTATCTCTGCTACTCCACATGGCCATCACCAGCGTAAAAATAATATACCCGGATTGGAAAATCACGATTTTAGGATAAGAGTTACTTGAACTCAAGCCTTCTTCGAGTAACCACCTAACCTTCTTTAAGCCCATTTTTAACTCTTAAAAACAAGCATTCGCTGAAAACATATTCTGAAAACATACTCTGTTATGGCATACATACTTATGGTAGCGTCATACCATTGACTTGCAAGTCACATCTCTGAGCCATTATTATCACATTACAATCTCTATTTTCAAAACATAAATTCGGGACCACCATATCAATAAATCATTTCAAAGAACTCCTTCTCTAAAACTCATGTAAACACATGTATGCAACTCTCTTTGTCGAACTTTCAATGATGCAAGGTGGTCATGTCAAACTCTTAATCTAATGTAAATCTCTCTTTTAACAAAATATATTTACATCAAGAAACTCCCTCCCTTAAATCTCTAAAACATGCTCAATGTACTATGGTATTTTTGAGTAAACTATTTTCAAGCCATAAATCATGCATTTCAATTAATTACCATAACATCATAAACATAAGGTTATCAGAAGAGAGGGATTTTCATTATTTGAGCCCTCAGAAAAATCCTCAATTTCAAGTTTCATACATATACTTATATGTGTAAATCAATTTAAGGGGATAAGGCCTAAAGGCCAAAACAATAATATCATTAAACATGAAATAAGCATAATAAAATCATGGATTTTAAAGACCCTTTAAAAAATTCATGCCTGATGATCTTTAAATCAAAATTGAGTATTTTCAACAAGCCCATGTAGTTTTAGGATAAACCCCACGTACCTTAATTTAGAAGCTTTTGAATGAACTCTCACGTTAGGGATGCTATACGTACGATTAATGGGTGCTTCTTGTAGCCCTCGCAATGGAGATTCTGATTCTTGAAGAATTAAGGAAAAGTTATGGTTAAGTCTTGAGATATCTTGAATTTTGGGTTGAAACCCTAAGGAGTGTTCTTGGTCATTTTGAGAGAAAATAATTTTATTTTGGTGTTTGGGGGATTTAATCCCATGTTATGGCTGGGTAGGGGGTGAAAAATACAACTTTTGCTCTTAAAAATGCGAAAAAAGAAGCTGGAAATTGGGTGCGTGTGATAGAGTGTGTCGCACGCTAATCGCGCGATGCTGCTTTCTCAGTCATGAAAATGGCCATAACTTTTTGCTCGGGTATAGGATTTTGGCGAAATTGGTATCGTTGGAAAGCTAATTCAAAGAGCTTACATTTGATATATAGTAGTCTCTCTAATTCATTATATACAAAGAGTTATGGTCGATTGAAGTTGACTAAAGTTTTGACGCTCACTCAAACTCGAAGGATAGGAAAACTTTTAACTTGTCCTTGAGTTTGGGGACCTCTATGATCTCAATTCATGCTCAAATAGGTTCCCATAATACAAAATTGATTAACATGCCAAGTTTCTATAGGATTTATGGCTTTTGGATCATCTACGCATAGAAACGACAGTTTTCGTTCTAGCCCAAAATGCGGGGTGTTACATTATCTCTCCCTTGGGATCATGTGTCCCCGAATAATAGGTAGGAACGTTGAATCTTAAAGTTATGGAATAAAGTGGACATGATATGCCTTCTAAGAAGGGATATAGCATACCAAGTTGTCATCATAGCACTATATCATGAAACTGAATTCTTAGCTGACTTGACTTTACTTGCTTTAAGGAGCTGATTCATACTGGTAGTTTAGGATTCCCTCTGAAGTGTTTATACTCAAATAACACACACATTGGATTTGGAAGTTATAACTTATGTATGTATGAATCATGAGGCAACAAGATTTAGATCGTACAAGGTATTACACTATCTGAGCTGAATTACTTGGGAAAATTTGAGATTATGCGCTGACCTCTTATGAACTGAGTCATGACTACATAGTTTAGTCTGAAAGATGATGTCTGGACTGAACTGAATTCGCAATTTACATGGATGGAATAGATTATCTCTTCGGATGGTCATACGCATGAGACTTCAGATAGTAGGACTGCGTGAAAATGTGGAAAAACCACAGTAACTTGTCTGTCTGACTGTTAAGCTGAATTGCTGGCTACACAGACTGAATTATACTGGACACTTATGCTTAACTAGAGTATCTCTTCAACACTCTTACTAAAGAAGTTCTGGTAGCATTAGGGAGCAAAGAATCTTAGGCATGATTTACACAAGACATCCAACTAAGGAATCACAACCTTGGCACTACTCTATTGCATGGAATATAGACATTTAACTCATAAGCTAGGATTGAATTTCTAGGCCTTAGACAATGCAACTTCTTACTTTCAAGGTTAGCATACTTCTAAAATACTCTCTCAACTATATTTTCCCCTTAAACACCATGCTCATTGATTCTACTTATTTTTCTCACATGGCCGCTGATATTTGCATCTACTAATGTCTAAACTGAACTAAATCCCATCACCATCTTCAAGCCTAACTCAAAATCACAAGACGTACCACATAATACTGTAGTACTAGTCTGAATCATGAATTTAGTACACCCTGAATTTCACAATTCCTCATCTCATGCATAATTCTTATTGCCACTCCAGCAATCACCTTCAACTTTGCATTAGACATTCAGAAACACTCAAAGCATCTATTCGTTTGTATACAAACATGACATTCAAGCCTATCTTCATACCCACATATGCACTTCTAAACAAACACTCATAAAGCATCTTTTTCATATTCTCTAATACTTCTATCCACAATAACTTCCTTGCACTATTTAGATAATACACATAAAATATTCTTAGCTAACCAAGCCATACACGAAACTTCACCTCAAAATTCTTCCAACTTTTGGATTTACATAAAACAAGCACACAACAATTATTTCAAAATATAACACATAAAACTTCAACTAACCTTGACATAAGGGTGTTGAGTGGGGCGGGTCGGGTCAACCCAAAACCGGCCTGTTAAATTATTCGAATTGAGGGCCGGACTGGGTTCGAGTTGGGGTTACATGGGACGGGCCAGGTTGGGCTCAACTGTAAACTTTTTAAAAACAACCCTAACCCGTCCCCCCTAACCCAACCCGGTCACCCACCTAAACCCGGTCAAAACTAAAAATAAAAACTTTTTTTCAATATACACTATATATACCCACCTATAAGAATTTTAAATACGTTAAACAATATATATACACTACATATATAGTGTATACAACATTAGAATTTAAAAAATATATACACATATACACAAATACACATAT
>NC_061114.1:236135-276405 GCF_002878395.1 Capsicum annuum
TATATGTACTACTTTAAATAAAATATACTACATTATATATACATTACAATATATATATATATATATATATATATATATAGTTATATACTAATTTATAAAATATATACACACGAATACGTTAAATATACACGTCTATAGAAGATACATACACACATATACGCATCATTCAATATATATGTACTATTTTAAATTAAATATACTACAATATATATATATATATATATATATAAATATATATAGTAATATACTAATTTATAAAACATATACACATGTATACGCTAAATATACACGTCTATAGATGATATATACACATCTATAGAAGATATATACACAAATATACAAAACATATGCTACTTAATATAATAAATTAATAATACTTGGTAGAAAAATAATAATGTATTACTAGTAAGTTTTTAATTTAAAGTAGAAATTCAATTTAAATCATTAAATGAAAAAAATTACAAAGTAAGGACTAAGGAGTGAATGAATGTTGAATTTTATTGATTGCGAATGATCCAAAATTTATAATTTACATAAATGAAAAATCTACAAATTATGCATTATTTTTTCTAACTCATTCATGTTAATATTAACCGGAACTTGCATAGGATAGTCAAAGTCAACGGGGAAAAACCATGCATTGGACTTGATTCTGCTGAGTTTTCCCGTGAAGACATAATTTCTTCAAGTTTCAGCTCGTCGTTCGGCTCTGGTTCCATTCGTTGGTTTCTTTTTCTGCTCTAATCCAATCTCTGAGGCAAACTAGAACATTTATTGCATTGCTTCTCAATGAGTGTCGGTTGTCTCCAAGCTGCTGTCGTCCCTGACTAAAGGAGCTCTCTGATGCAACGGTTGACATTGGAACATTCAAGATATCTCTAGCTAATCTTGAAAGCATAGGATATTGTGTTTCATTCCTCATCCACCAATCCAATATGTTGATCCGTCGTCTGCGATCCTCTGGCGGTGACCAAAGATAATATTTCAACTCTTCCCGATAAGTTTATGTGTAAGCTCTGTCATCAACACTGTTCCAGCAAGGTAAATCATAAAAAGAATCAGGAAAACCACTATGTGCTGGCCTTTTAGAAGATGATGGCTCCTTGAGAGGATGAGGAGCGACAGTTGGAGTGACATTTATAGGTACGGCTAAATCAAATAAATCAGCATAGTGATTATATAATTTTTCTATGTATTCATTCGCATCACCCATAGCCATCCACAAATCAAGTTGTACTTGTTCAGAATCATTGTTAGTATTTATTTCTAAGTTAGCATAAACAATAGTACTAAAGTGGCACATAGTATTATATTTCATGCACGAATTTAGCATAGCACCAACAAAGTAAATAGGGAGAATCGGGAAAAAAAATTTAAAATTTAGTAAACATGGCACCAACAGTTTCTTTATAACCTTCTTTATTTTTATATTCTTTAAGCAAACCAGAAATATCGGCTATATATGCCAAAATATTACAAACAGTAGGATAATAAACACCAAAAAATTCAACCGTAGCTACATAAAATTTTTCTAAAAACTTAACAGGATCATTAATTATAACCCAATCAGAATCAGTAATAAAATCTCCAGTATGCTTACGATCTTCATCATATATAAAAGCAAGAATATATTTTTGCATCACAAAATTACTATCCATTCAGTGATAAGTAACGGTTAAATAATCATTTTTATTTACAGCACGACCAAGATCAAAAGTTAGGGACAATCTACATTGAATATTTTTTAACAATGTTGATAAATAAAAATAATATTGTGAATGAGGTCTAAAAATATCAGATCTACAAGTACTTCTACGAACACCGTTAAACATAGGATTATAAATTGCTTGAATATAATGAATAAAGGCATCAAAAGAAGGAAAACTAAAAGACAAACAACCCATAGCTACCATTTTAGCTATTTTTTCTCAGTCCCTCAATTTATTATACTTCTTTAGTACCTGATCGGTTGCTTGGCCCACCAACATCCCCACCACCTCGTGCAATATTTAATTCTCTTTCGTGAGCATCACCTATATGTCTCATTAACGTACCCGTACCCTTTTACTTGCATCCACTTTTATGCTTATATATTTGTTGACAATTATTGCATTGCACCTCAGTATCTGATATACATTCAAAAAATAACCATCCAATACTAGTTGTTTTACGAGCTCTTGGGGCACGGGGAGGATGGTAAGGGAGATTAATCGATTTAGATACAACGTTAGCATTTCCTACTACGGGTTTTTCACCAATATTTTCATCTTCTTCGTCTAAATTAACCGCATCTACTTTATTTTCTTCTTCTATACCGTAATTTTTCTGAGCTTCAACATAATTCATATCATGAGCACCTACACCTCTTATGGGACTAACCGGTGTCGGAGGCACACAGGTATATCTACTACTTGAACTATCTCTACCGCTAGTAATTTGCTTTTTACTACCACTACCGCTTCCGGAACAAAAAATTTTAACACATCTAGTAGCAAGGTTTCTTAATTTATCCATAATATAAATTAAACTAAAAAAATTCAAAATATACAAATATGATAAAATTAAATATTCAACAATTAATACACTAAATAAAAATTAAATATAAGAGATGGAACGACAATACCAAATTTTGAAAGTATTCGAAGGTTACGACTTTTGAAACTTCCACTCGTACTTTGTAATTGCAAAATTAAAAAATTAAAGTGAGAACTTTAGGAAATTAAAATTATAGAATATTTGAGAATTGAGATTTGAGAGAGAATGAGATTTGAGAGAATTAAAAATTGTGTGAAAAATAATTTGAAGGTGTAGGTAATTTATAGAAAATTTTTTGGGATAAAAAAAAATTTTAAAAGTAATTTTTTTTTAATTAATGGGCCCAAACTAGCAGTTTGGACCCAAAAACGGCAATATAGCTGTTGGGCCAACGGCTATATAGCCGTTGGGCCAACGGCTAGTTTGGCCCAAAATCTAAAAAATTTAAAAAAAAATAAAAATTAAAACTGGGTTAGGCCGGTTAACCGGCGGGCCCCAACCGCGTTGTGTTCGGGCCAGGTTAACCGAGTCCAAAACAAAAAAAATAGCCCGGTACCCGATACCCTAAAGCCCTTGGGCTTACCGAGCCAGGTCAAACCAAGCCGGTTTCATTTAATGGGCCGGGCTAGCCCGTTTGACAGCTTACCTTGACACGTATCAAAGACTTGGCCTCAATCTTACTCCACAATCACTACCTTAACTCAAATAAGCACACAACCATCTTTCATCAACAGGAAATGTTTACTCTTTTCCATCTAGACAACTATTCATCATCACTATCTCGACCTAAGGGAAAAGGTCATTGAAAAATTGGAATACCGGAATTCAGAACATGAGGGGAGAACTAAGCATAACTTGATACCCTAATAAGGACTGAGGAATAGAGCACTCACGACATGAAATCATTAAAGAGATCTAATCTGAGGACGTACCTAATATAAATCTGAATTTTCACTGGTCGTTAAGAGTATCACATGTGCACAAGAGTCATGAACTGCATGACCTGAATTTTTGGAATTCATAACTTACGAAAAGTGATTCTGACTGCTGAACAAATTGGGAACTCATCATACTAGGAACTAGGAGAGCACATGATTCCTTATCATATGCATGAACACGGACTATGATCATGAAGCTGAAACATAAAGCATAAGTATCTATCGGAATAATTGAAGTAAACTGCTGAAATAAGAATAGATTGAATATCGTTCTTTCAGACGGCCAATTCCACCACTTACTGGCACATCTATTAGCATCTGAAAACTTGATTTGGTTACTCGTTCTATCATCTTCCCCTTATATTTAAGCCATTAATCTAAGTCTGTGAACCACTATATGCACTCTGGTATAAACTGAAATCACTTTACTCTAGAGTCGGGGATATAACAATACATATAAAACTAAACTTACGCTATAAGACGGTATCTTCATGTATAACAACCAATGCTAATACCTCCTTTTAAGATTTAACCCTTAGGTTTATATAGCCCCAAAAGTCATCATATAATAGATTAACCATTCACCAACTTAGGTTCTCCTAACACTAAATATGGATATCTCCAAACCTTTGACGGACCATACCACTTTTGTCATAGTCTACCAGCATCATGCTTGCAAACTTATATTTCAAAACCATGGAAATAAAGATTATACAAAAAGGCTCAACATCATTGATCATAACTTCTTAACTTGGCTATTAAGAACATCACGTATTATCTAACTAGTATTTCTTCACCTAGCAACTCAACGGTACTACTATGTCTATTAGCCACACGCAACATGTAATAGTCTTAGAAAAATACCGCAACCTCATATCACTTTCGCATACTTCTACTTCATATATACAACATCATACTTCATTACAAATCACATGAACTTAAGCGATTGTATACACCGTTCAAGCCTATTAGCTCACTTTCATATAACTAGTATCATTAACCAAGAAATCATCAGATCTGCCTTCATGAACATAAACTGTTCAAACTTAATGTCTAGTGCTAAACATGATTTGCAACCCAACGTTACACACAATTCTCACAAAACATACATAATTAATCTTATGCCACTATTCTTACAACCACATTCTACATTTAAATTCAAGCCTATAGTCTAGCATCAATCACCTACCACCAATGAAGAATGTAACATAATATACTAGTCCATCAAATTGGGACATTCTACCCAAATTACTCATTTTATCTAGATACTACCCACGGCCAAAACACCTTTATGACATTACTACTATCCTAAAAAATCTACCACATACCTTCTCTTAAGTAGTACTAATTTACAACTACCAATGAAAAGAAGGTCAAGGGGGTAAAGTCACATAATAGACATGGTCAACCTTAATCTTATATTATAACCCCATACAATCTTATCTACTTATACGGTTTTCTCACATCACACTTACCCAATCATACATGTAGACTACCTTCAAATTTCACAAACAACTATGAGTCTATAATGATAACTTATTGGCTCATAAGCCATTTTCATACTTCAAGCAGACAATAATTCACCTTAACTAATAACTCCTTCTCTACCTTATACTAAACTAACACACAAGGACGTATCAATTCATTACCATCTCAATCTCATGTAGAAAGATTCGTCTATACATATATTCAATAAATTGCCCTTATCACTTTTCTTTCCATTAAACCTTTAAACCCCCAGTTTCAACTAACACAAGAACAACAAGATGAACAATAAGTTGCTAGAGAATCGAAATAGGCCTCACACGGCTTCACTAGACTTTGATTCTATGTTTTGAACAAGAAAATGAGAGAAATGACAAGGAAACTATGCTAGTGAATCAAAAGATCCCCACACGGCTTCACTAAACTTTGAGTTTCAACAACACAATGAAAACAAGATTACAAGAGATAGAAGTTTGATACACAATAATAAATGATATAAGAATACATATCTTACTTTGTATGAATAAAAATCTGAGTCAAGCACTTCCCCCACAGACTACCATACAATCCACACATGCTACAAGCTACCATATTAGTCTATCACTATAAAGGGGTAAATTATCCTCAAACATCGGTTATTCAACTAAATTTATCTACACAAAAGTTACCCTCACTCTGAATTCTAACCTTGTGACTTCATATCACCAATTTCTTGGTCTAATCTTACTACCAATAGGTCATGACAACAACACTTTAACTTATACTACTATTCGGATGAAAATACAGTTCCATTATTCTGCTACACATTATTCCCCTTTTTAGGCTTGACATTTGCAACATAAATTTTTGAAAATGTCACAACCCGAACTGGGGCCCTGGCCGTGATGAGCATTCCGAACCATAAAGGCCCGAAACATCCCTATCTATCTGGTAATCATGCACATAATTCATATGATAATAAGATATGTGGAAGATACACAATATTATGGAAAACATGGTCATAAATCAAATGAAATCAACAAAGGGAAAATAATGTCCCACAACATCTATCGACATCTGAACAACCGTCTTCGAAATCTCTAATATATGATTGAAAACAATTATTGTCTGAAAACTGGGACAAGGCCCCCAGTAGACCCAAAAATACTAAATGATAAATGAACTGACAGACATCAGGTCTTCCGAAATATAGAAGACTCACCACTTGATTCTTCAAATCTGTCGAAAGAGATCTACTGGTTATCTGGACCCCTAAACAATGCCTCCAAACCTGGGAGGGAAGGGGGTCAATACAAAAGTACTGGTACGCAAAGAAATCAAAAATAAAATATAATATTTTTATTCAAATATAGGTGAGAACCATTATAAAGCAGTTTCAAATCAAATCATTTGAAAACACATGGGCATAATGTAATAGTTTTCAACAACAATATAATGCAGCTGAGCTAGGTAGAATACCCTACATATAACATATACACCAACTGTCAAATCTCGATTGCCGCCAAGATTAGAGAATAAGTGAGGAGAAGACACACAAGATCACACAGCAGGGTGTCTTGACCCAATAAAGTATAGCAGTGCCCAAGATCACCTAGCCTGGGCTCCTAACCATAGTCCCAATTTGGGAATGACATAAAGACAAGTACACAAAATCACTTAGCCTGGTACCAAATCCCCATGTCGGCAAATACGGTTTCCAATGTGAGCCCTTACACTCAAACTCCTTCTTCGGGCATCCACCTATCTCATGTAAAATCAATGCATCAAACTCCATTTAATTCAATCACATATCTTATTCTGTAGGGTATCGTCATACCTGACTTGCAAGCCATCAATGTCATATCATTCTTTCATGCAACCATTATATTCATCATATTTCAACATAACAACCCTCTTATTGCAAGTCAAAACCAGATCATTTTCAAAATATTTCATGTCACGCTTGTCAAGATGATTTCAAACATTTCACATCATATGAGAATTTAATACGAGATCATATAAAGAGAGGGATTTCATATTATTCATGCTCTCAAGTTAACATCTTTTCGGAATACATGCATATACATATATCATATATCAAACCACTTCGGGAATAGGCCTAAAAACCAAATCAATATCATAAAACGTTTAAAACGGGATTATATTCATAATTTCAAAACCTCCATTTTTAAAACATGAATTTTTAAGCCCATGAGATTTTTTGAGATAACCCCACGTACATCTATATGCGAAGATGATAGGTGCTTCTTGAAGCCTATGTTCTGGGGATTCCAAATATGCAATTAGTTTCAAAAACCCATAGTTGAATCTTGAGTTGCTTGGGTTTTTATTTTAAAACCCTAAGGAGAGTTCTTGAGCAATTTTGAAGAATGAAGGTGTATTTTGGGGTATTTGGGAACTGAATTTTCTGTTTATGGCTAAATAAGGGTGGAAAACGGACCATTTTGTCCCAAAAATGGAGTATTTAAGTCACTTGAGTAATAATATATGCGGTACACACCTTATCGCATAATATAGGTTGTGCGGCGCACTCTTTATCGCACACATTAGGTTGTACGTCGCACACCTTATGGCATAAGTTAGGGTGTGCGTTGCAGTCAAGGGAGGGGAGTTTTACTTGATTGATGTAATTGTGGGGGCCACATGTGACGTGGTATTATTATCTTTTTCTGAATGTTTGCACGGATATTTGTCTGTATTTTATTTCCTAATGCCACATGCACATTGAATTAAGTTATGAAAAAAATACTTTTTCTAATCCGTATTAAGTGAATTGTTAGGATATGACATACAGTCATCCACTAGGAAAAAAATAATTTAAGGACATAATTTAAGGTTATATTTACCATTACCTTTTTTATTATTCTCAAAATATTTCTTAGAAAATATAAAATACTCTGATAACATAATGTGTAATTGATTTAAGTTTTGAAAGAAAAATTTGTTATTTTCCTTTCTCGATTAAAACAAAAATACTCGTCTTTGATTTGTTTGCTGATCATTTGGCTACCTTAGATTCTTCCGTCCAGCTATTAATTAGGTAGTCGGAAAGGATAAATCTCAACTTATTATATACAAATAATGATATTATTCTCATTCTAATCCTGATATAGCTCCAATAGACATATTATTTGACTCTCCTATGGTGTATTAGTATATTCCTTCCATTTTCGTACTAGGATAAATATTCTAACAACAAACGGCCTAGCTTAGGTAGTTGGAAACTCTGCATTGTGAACTGCATTGGAAAGGGTATCCAGTTTATCCTTTATTTGTTGTTTGTCTCGTACCTAACTTTTCTAAACAAACAGGTGGATCATCTGATCTTGAAATAAGTCATCTCATTCATCCCAATCATTAATATGGTCATTTCGTAAGGTATTGTTGAATTATCGATTATGAGCATCCTGCATTTAACATTCATTCTACAGAACCTAAACGATATTTGTCCTTGCTAGTCAGAAAAAAACTGGTTTTATTTTTCTTTTCTATTTTCTTTGTGTGTGATTCTGTTCTAGTTAACCCACAATCTTTCCGCAACAACCATATACCAATTTTGTTGTGAAAGATGGACCATTTAGCACTAGTGTTGGGAGGCCCCGAAGAGCAAAAAATGCATTTTTAGACTTGTGTCTCACACCATCAACAGTACAAAAAATGGACTGTGAGACATTACTCGAACAGAAGGTGGAAGATTAACAGGAGTCAGACCATGGAGCTAATTTAACTGTCCATTGTTATACGGGCTTGGTATGGCCCTGAAAAAGAATCGTACGCAGTGCAGAATCCATGAAGTTTTGTAGTCTTAATTGGATGATTTGGAAAATCTTGAAGAATGGAGCCTGATTTTCTTCTTCATTAGAGTTTCATATAGGTACTGTATTGAAAAAGAACGTAAAAAGATAATGCAAATTATCTTTTTTCTTCACTTATCGTCATGTAAGCTTTTGGGGCAGCATGACCTATAGGTCACGAGTTTGAGTCATGGAATCAGTCATTGCTATTTGTGTCGGGTAGGTTGGTTGTGTTACAATACCTGGGGGCGATCCTTCTCCATAGCCCGTGTGAATGCAAGATATTCGTGCACTGAGCTGCCTTTTTGATCATTTAGCTTTATGATAATAGCATTTTTTGTCATTGCCTGTTATGCTTGTTGTCATGATGTTATATGTCATGATAGTGTTTCCAATGTAAGACATTTATATTACTTGCCTATCTGTATTCGTACAGTTGATTCCTCTAACAATTTAAAACGAATTCATTCCGCTTCAAGATTTTCAAGAGGATAAATTTGGTTTTAGTTATTCAATTTAAAGATGAAACAGTAAGATTCATAGTAACCAGCTAGCATTTCTGAAAACAGAAACTAAGATTCATAGCAGCCCGCTAACTTTTCTGAAAAAGGAATCATCCAGAAACCAAGTACTAAAACAAAAAAAAAAAAATAACAAACTTCACATAAATCCAACAATTTAGAAAACTTTTGCAACAAACAAGTAATCTGGAAGGAGAGACTCCGAGACTATGCTTAGCATGCAAGAAGTTGAATATTGATCTTCTGTAGCATCCCTACAACATCTTTCATGTTAGTCCTTCTTGCCGGAGATTCAGCACAACAATCTAATGCCGCCTTACATCTAGCTCCATCTGTAAGCGACTACCCGTTTGGGTTACCAAGTTGGCATCTAAGACGTCCATTACTGCTCCAGGAAGTGAATAACTCACCCATTGCTTCGAGCTAAGTTCTCCATCAAACTCATTAGGATTTCTCCTGGTAAACGTTTCCAGCAACATGACCCCATAACTGTAGACATCACATTTTGTTGAAACTAGTCCCTCCAGTCCATACTCTACAGTCAACACAATTCATTTAAACTTGCAATATGCTTTCTAGATGGGAGGAACAGAAAGTGATAATCAGTAAAACTAAGAGACGTACCTGGTACAATAGAACCCAATGTTGCTAAGGTTTTAGTGTACAAATCACCCTGATCTTCACCAAGCAGTTTTGAAATGCCAAAATCACTAAGGCGGGCAACCATATCCTCATCCAGCAAGACGTTACTAGGCTTCAGATCACAGTGGATCACAGGCGACGAACACCCATGATGGAGATATTCCAATGCACATGCCACATCTATCATTATGCTTAGTCTCTGCCTGATGTCGAGGAAGTAGTTGTGCGAATACAAATACTTCTCAAGACTACCATTAGGCATATACTCGAGCACTAAAGCCTTGAAATCAAGAATGGAACAACTAGTAATGACTTTTACGAGAGTTCTATGGCGAAGGCTACACAAAAGTTCACATTCTTTATCAAAACTCTTGAAAGCTGCATCCAGTTGCAGGTTGAACACTTTAACTGTAATGGCCGTTCCACCTTTGAAAATGCCTTTGTAAACCGAGCCAAAACATCCAGAACCAATCAGATTACTCTCGCTAAGCGCATTAGTGGCTCGGAGAAGTTCATAGTATGAAATCCTTTCTCTTGATACGGTAGACAATAAGTCAGCTTGCTGAGGAACACTTTTATCTCTTCTATACCTTATCCATAGGAGCACAAAGGTCATAGGAACAAATACAACTGCAATTGCGACAAAAAGAAATAAAAGTATCAACTTTTTCCTATTTGATCTGAGCTTTGATGAAGCGGGGCATGGTGGGACATTAAATCTTGAAGAACCACACAATGCTTCATTGTCGACGAAAAAGTCACTCGAGAGGTTCTTGAAAGGACCCCCCGAGGCTATTTCACCGTACAACTTGTTGACAGAAACATTGAAATCCTTCAGGTTTTGGAGTTTCTCCAAAGACATGGGAATAGTTCCCAACATATTGTTATCAGAAAGGTCTAGGAATTCCCAACCGACCAAGCTGCTCATTGAGTCGGGTATAGATCCTTGCAACTTTTGGTGTCTCAAAGAAAGGTGCACCAGAGTTTGTAATCCTCCAATTTCTCTAGGAATTTCATTTGAGAATTGATTCATTGACAGATCTATCAGTGTCACAGCCTTTAGATTTCCAATTTCTGGAGGTAAAGAACCTACCATGTTGTTTGATGATAAGTCAAGAACCACTAGTTCTTGAAGGTTCCCTAAGCTTGGTGGTATATTGGAACTCAATTTATTGGAACCAAGATGTATCTCCCTAAGGGAAGTAATATTCCCTAAACAATTAGGAAGAAATCCTGAAAGTTGATTTTTACCCAAGTAAATATCACCCAAATGCTGCAATTTACATATATGATCTCCAATAAATCCTGTTAATTTGTTATTAGTCAAGTCGAAGTGCTGAAGCTTTCTCAAGTTGCCAATTGTTATGGGAATCGATCCAAACAAGTTGTTTCCAGAAAGTCTAAGGTCTAATAAGCTGCTTAAGTTCCCAACTTCATGTGGAATTCGCACTTGGATTTTACAACTGAGGGCGAAAAGTGTTCTAAGAGATGTGGAAAGTTCCCTGTGGAGGCAGGAAGCATGCTGTTTAGAGGGTTGAAAGATAGAGATAGAACTATTAAATTTCTTCAGTTTGTTAAGGATGTCAGCAAGCTTAACAGTGAGTCACTTGTTAAATTGTTTCCCTCCAAGTTTAGATACTGTAGATGAGTCAAATATCCAAGAGAATTGGGAATCAATCCAGTGAGTTTGTTGTCGGAAAGGTCAAGAATAGAAAGTTTTGAACAATTGGATATTGAATGAGGAATAGTCCCAACAAAATTGGTTAAGCTACCCAGAAAAAGTCTTTCAATGTTGGGTAAGATAGAACCTAAGTTTGGTGGGAGGCTTCCTGATAGATTATTGGATGAAAGATCAATTATTCTCAGCCCTGATATGTTGATGATCTCCGTATCAAGTGAACCACTAAGACTATTATCAGCAAGAACAAGCTCCTCCAACTCAATGAGATTGCTTATCTCTTTGGGTATTTCACCTGTCAACACATGAAGGAAAAATGAATACAAGTGAGATGAAATATTTAACTCAATGCTTATCTATGTGATTCATGCTTTAGTTTGACCTGATGAAAAGGTGTTGACAACAACTCAAAAAATTATGTAATAACTATATACTTCTCTTTTTCCTATCGTCAATGATCAAAATCTTAAGAAGGATGTACATATTATATATTTTTTTCTTCATTAAAGTCCTTAATTTAATTTTCTCTGAATTTCTGATTGTGCAGGCTTATATTTTTATATAGACTCAAATATATAAACTGATACTTTATTAGAAGTTAGCTAACTAGCTAGCTACCAACAGGAGTTCAAATTTACTGGTTATTTCTTAAAACAAATTAATTTTAAACATTAAAAGACGCTCCTTATATGGTGTTTCTTGTCATACGCTCGAAGATTTATTTATAATTGTTACATTTTATTATTCATTAAATGCAGAAATTCATAGAATTTTAATAGTTCTAATGGATCTATAAAAATTAACATGAGACACATTCGAATATAAATGTACCTATAAGATTGTTCTGCCATGCTGACAAAATTTGCAGCGATGAGATATTGAATATGGAGATCGGGACAGACCCAGTAATCTGGTTTTTCTCCATGGCTAACACTGCCAAATTAACAAGATTTCTAATTTTTTGTGAAATTATCCCTGAAATTAATGTGTAATAAAATAAAATTCTTAAGTAATAAGATGCAATAGTTCTAGTATTCATAAGGTGAAACGTACCAGTGAAATGGTTAGTTCCGAGGGCCAATTTCTGCATGTTACTCAATCTTCCAATTTCACTATGTATTGGTCCATCAGACTCATTTTCTGATAAAGACAAAATTTGAATTAGTGAATTTGGTAAGCTAGTAGGCATATGACCGCGAAGCTTGTTTGTGGATAGATAAAGCCCTTTTAGTATTGGGAGACCATTGCATAAACCATTGGGAAGATATCCTGATAAGCTATTGGCTGTAAATGCAATGAATTCGATCCTAGAAATATTGAAAATTGTGAATGGTATATAACCCATAAGTTGATTATATTGTATGGCCAACAACTTCATGTTGTGAAGATTGCCGATCCCTTTTGGGATGTTCAGATATATCTAAAACCTCCAACCTTGAGGCATTCGAGAGTGACAGAGGAATAGAGCCTATGAGATTGTTACCCCTCAACTTTAATTCTCTAAGGTTTCCAATCACTTTTGGTATTTGGCCCTCTATGGAGTTGAAGTATCAAGTGTGGATATATTAGGAAATGAAGACGGGATGGAACCAGTGAAACTATTATTCCTAAGATTTAGAACTTGAAGTTGGTGTAAAAACCCAAACCAAGAAGGAACCTCCCCTCTGAATTTGTTGAAACTTAAATCAAGAAACCTAAGCCGATGCAAGCGTGCCATTTCTTGAGGCAAATTTCCCTGGAAATTGTTTCTTTCCAAGTCAAGAGAAACAAGAAATGTGGGGTTTCCAAATTCACGAGTAATTCTGCCAGTAAGAGCCATGTTGGAAAGGTTCAAGGACTTTACTCTCTGGTGAAGAGAACCACAAGTGACTCCCACCCAATGAAAAACAGAAGTAGCGGGAGACCAACTATCATCCAAGAAGTGAAAGGGGTCGGACATGATTTGAGATTTTAAAGAGAAGAGCTAATTGATCAGTCGTAGTGTTGGTTTGGGTCATACCTGAACTAACCATAACATAGTGAAGCAACAAGAGAAAAGAGGTGAATTTTTTCTCCATTATTGCATAAATTAGTAGGAAAATGGTATGGCTAGTAACCTGTGGTATTTGAGACTTTATATAGTGATAATTTTTAAGAATATCTTTTTTTGAATACTTTTCTTTTAAATCCATTTTTAAATATTGTTCCCTAAATTTATTTTCCAGCTTATGTAGGGCTCAAGGACTTGACCATTTCAAACAAACCAAATCAACTAAGTCTTGCAAACCGTGATTGTGTGTTAACATGTTTTACACAAATTCATCGGAAAGCAAGTAAAGCTGTCAATAAAAATGTAACACTGAACTTTGAGAAGCGGGGAGTCAGAACTTGAATTTTATGGGTTAAAATTTAAAAATAGCGACAAGTGTCAGGTGTTGATAACCTAGTTTTGAATTTAAATTTTTACATATTTAGTGAATTTTTTAAATAAAAATATTGAATTTGGACTAAAGCTACTGAGTTTAGTCAAATCCGTAGACAACCTTCTACTGACATTGTTGTCGTGCATCTCACATTGTTGAAAATGAGAATGCAAATGTATACATGAGTTTAAACCACAAAAAAGAGGGCTCTATTTTGCTCATATCTATTTTGGCTGATATTAGCTCACACGATATGACATGTAGGACGTGTGCATATCACATTATTTGTCACTTGGGGTGCATGTGTTTAGTATTTAACTTTATCATGACAGTTTAAATGTCTACTTGTGTACACCCAAAGTTGTAGGTACAGATGTCTAAGGTCATCTAGAAATTTTTTCTTTTGAATCTTTTTTCTAAAGAAAAGGGAAAAAACAACTTTTCTTCATTTATTCCATAATATTAATACAGCTAAAATATTGTTTCAATGAAACAAAAAAATGGTCGTTGTCAAATTCATTTCCAAGTTTAGAAGCCATTCATTTTAGATGAAAAGGATAAATTTTCCAAGTTATGTGGGGACATTAAAGATGTTTGCCAATGCAATAAGTAGATAAAGATGTCTTACACTTTGTTTGGATGGTTGTTACTTATTATTTTTTAATGTATTGTATATTTAATGCTAAATCAAGATTCTCACTAAGAAACTGATAGCTGGTTTAAAATGTAGGATACTTTTGTTACGTCGCAATTATATTTTTCTCTCTGAGTTTCCAAATGGCATAAAAGTGTGACACCATGTGTTGTCGATTCAAGTTAACAAAAAGAAAAGTTTGTTATTTTCCTTTCGCGATTAAATAGGTGCTTGGTACTACTACTTTGAGACAACATTAAAAAAATCATAGTCATCACAGATTTAGTTTCTGATCATCAAGCTACCCTCGGATTCTTCCCTCCATATATTGAAGAGGTTAGCAGGAAGGATAGATCCCAATGATTTTGACTTCTTTGTGTTACTTCACTTAAATTGTGTACGTGCTAAGGATATCTCGCTGACGTAAAATTTCATGCTTAATGTGATATAGTTATTGTTAGTTCAGCATTGTCGACCTGCGATACCTACTGAGTACTTGTGTGTTCCACACTCATGCATTCCACGCACGAGTGGACCATGATGTTTGACTGAGTTAGAATCTCTACTTCCTATTGGCTATGTTGTTTTGTGAAGACATACTTATGTACTCTTTACGGCTGTAAAGACAAACTCTTACTATTAATGTTATCACTGATTGATTGTCTTATCCACATCTGACTGGTGTCCATAAGCATCAGATATTCTGCTTATAATCCACAGAGTTATCACATTTCAACAACAGAAAAGCTACAAATTTACCCTTGAACCATGATAAATGGTACGTATATACCCTCCGTCATACTTTGGGTTCATATATGCCCCTACCATTAATGAAATAGTACGTATATGCCCCTCACACTAACGTTAGGAACATATGTATACCCAAAGTATGACAGAGGGTATATACGTATCATTTATCATAGTTCGGGGGTATATTTGTCCCTTCTCCGTTTCAACAATGCCACTTTTGCATTAACGCAAGATAACAAAGGTTGTTCTTCAACCACACTACGCCGCAGCAGCGACACTAACTGAACTTACATTACAGTATATTAAGGAGGGAAACTAAGCAACTGACATCTTCGTAGGCTTAGAAAATCCATTAATGAATGTTTGTATTTACCAGGAACAAGTTTTTTCTTTCCATAGAGTTCTTTCACTAAAGGGTTTGGAGCCCATTGATTTTCAGCAACGCAATTTGTAGGCTGGAATTCAACAATTTTACCATCCCGAGATAAAACAACCTGATTGGCAATATAAGCATGTCAATTATGATAAACACATAACTAGTTAATAGAGTCAACGTTCAGCACAAATCTATAGCCATGTTCAACTGGCAACTATAGAATAGTTGAAGTCCAGGTGGGAAGAATTAGTTAAAAAGGGTAGAGAAAGGCCTTGAAAAAGAAATGAAAACTAAGATCAAAAGTGTTACGAGCTGAGGAAAAAAAAAGTAGCAATCACAATAGTATCTTCAATGCTTAAATTTTATAGTGCAGAAATATCGTGAACTCTAAATACAAATCTGACTCCAATTAGCATTTCAGGGAACATTTATCAAGGGGCCCTACAGTTGTGAACAGGATTATGGCGTGATGTAAGCTAGATCAAATAGCCGAGCTTGATAACTAGCTTGTCTTTTAGTACTTGTCCATAAAATACAGTGGTTAGCTCTTTATATTTCTGACTTATTCCCAATGGAATATATTTGGTTACATGTTCATAGAAGACCAAAGCCTTTCGTTATCCTTGATTCTGACCATGACTATTATATTTAAGTGTTGTGTTTTTATGTTCATAATGACAAACAAAAAAAGAGAAAAATAGACGCAGGAACTGCATCCTATAAAAAAACTGATAACTAGCAATATCTTGTTGAGTTCTACGACGTTGTTGCGCTGTTGTATCCCGGGGGGAAAAAGACTAGAGTGATACTGCTTGATCAGTGTAGATTATGCCGCGGTGGACTTGAATCTCCTTAACGAGAGTGAGATATTCACACCAACTTCATCTTTCTTTGTACTATTTGGAATTTCCACATTCGTATTAGCAATCGAAGCTTGTATCTGTTTTCCTTCATGAATCTGGTTAGCGTTTATGCAGTAAACTTGCCTAATGCTCAATCCAAAAGTCATGTTTGATTGAGTCAAACCTCATTGCTTTTTACCATAGAAGTCGAAGGTATAGAACTTGCAACATTTAAGCTACTATTGATTATTCTGAGGTACTAGAGTGCCGTGCAAAAGAGGACACAAACTGGATGTACTAAAACTAGAGTTAGACTTGACTCGTATTTATCCTTTTGTAACATTATTCTGATTATTTATATTGTTCCTCCCAGCATTACTCCTAAATGATCCATCTCTCGCAACATAATTGGTTTACCGCATTGCAATTTTTGGGATTGCATTCCAATGAGATAGCTTTTAGAAGCCAACATTAATTGAACAGAAGGTGGAAGATTAACAGGACGCAGACCTGGAGCTAATTTTACAAAAGGACTCGGTTTCTGACAAAGAGTACAAAGATGCAATGTCTTTAAAAAATCCTTTCATTATTCATTCTATCAAATGAATCTTCTATCTCTGTTCGGCTCTATTTGGGATATTTTATCCTACTAAAGAATATTTGAGTTTTTAAGAAATAAAAAGTACTCAATCTCACACGACTTATATGTCATCCATGAATGCAAGATACTTCATGCACGGAGTACCTTGTTTTTTGTCATTGCTCTTGTTGTTTGTTGTCTTAATGTTACATGTCATCTTAGTGATTCCCATGTAAAACATTTACTAATATATTACTTGATGATTAGTAAATGTTTTACATGGGAATCTTGAGTGGTTGAGATAAATTTACTAATATATTTACTGCCTCAGGGCTGTTAATCAAGCTTTGTGGTTGAGAAAAATCTTGAGTGACTTGGCCTTTCAGCCAAGCAAAGCAACAGAAGTCCTTTGTGATAACAAGTTTGCAGTTGCTATGGTAAAGAATCCAGTATTTTATGGAAAGACTAAACACATTAAAATCAAATATCATTCCATTCGAGTAGCTGAAAGAGAGAATGAAGTTCAGATTCTGCATTGCTGTGGTAAAGACCAACTAGCTGATATCTTTACAAAAGCACTACAGAAACAGCGATTCGAGGTTCTTATCTAAGCTTGGAGTAACCAACAACACTTGCATCAAGGAGGAGTGATGAAGGATGCTATTTCCAGTGATGCTAACTGCTGTCAGTTAGGTTTTTTTTAAGTCTTGATATTTTGCTGTCTCTGTAGACTTTTTTGTTGCTGTAAGTTACTAGAATTTTTGGAAGCTTTGTAGTGTGTGGTTGTGCTTTAGTTCAGCACAATTTAAGGAGACATGTCCCCAGGTTTTGAGGGATATTTCAAACCATTTGTATTATATATTCTTGCTGTATGTTGTATGAATGAATGCACTGCCACTTCTCAGATTTTCTTCCCTTCTTTTCATGTCTGTTTTTTCTCTTTCTCTTCTTCACCAACTCAGCTAAAAGCTTTGTGTGTTGAATACGAGAAACTTTATTTACGCCTTCAACAGGTGAACATGCAAGGAAGCAAAGAAAGGATGTTAGGAAATTAAGATTTCTCTAGAACTCCTAGTTAGGAGAAAAGTCTTCTATTTAAAATGAGTGGTGGTTAGAACTTACGAGAAAAGGGCAACTAATAATTAATTGATGCAGAGATATATGAGATTACTCCAGCTATCCACATTTGAATCAGCAATCAAATCTTGTATCAAATCGTTTGATAGTCTGCTCCCAGTATTTTCATGTTGAGCAATTTGATGTCAATCAATGTTACCACAATTTACAGTCAGCAAGGTAACTCATTTCATAAGAATACCGCTGCCACACCAAAGGTAAAAGAAAATAAATTCACTTATCCTTTGCATCAGTGAAAAGCACCAGATTTTCTACCGCTGTAGTCTGTAGGGGATGCCTTTTTTAAAAAAATAAAATAAAATCTTTTTCTACTAATACAGAAGCCATAATAATCTTCTTCAATATTCTGAACCTGATGAAGGAGGCATATCGTTTGGACAGTATTGGACCACTTATCTAAGGTAACCAGGATTTTCATGAGATTTATTGCCAAAAGCTAGAATCTCTGAAAACATAATCATGCACAAATCATGTTCTAAGAAAAATGAAGTAATCTTAACATGCTTAAAATGCAAGAAGTTGAATCTTCATCATTTGTAGCATCCCTACAACATCTTTCATGTTTGTCCTTCCTGCCGGAGATTCAGCACAACAATCTAATGCCACTTTCATGATTGATGCCACAAGATCTAGCTCTTTCTGGTAGCGATTACCCATTGATGTTACCAAGTTGACATTTACGACATCCATTACTGCCTCTGGAATTGAATAACTCACGTATTGCTTCAAGCTAAGATCTCCCTCAAACTCATTAGGCCTCCTCCTGGTAAACGTTTCCAGCAGCATGATCCCATAGCTATAGACATCACATTTTGTTGAAACTAATCCATCAAGTCCGTACTCTACAGTCAAGCAATTAATATAAAGATGCAATATACTTTCTAGGAGGTAAAAAGATGAGGAAAAATCAGTAAACTAGGAGATGTACCTGGCACAATATAACCCAATGTTGAGAAGGTTTTTGTGTATAAATCACTCTCATTTTCACCATGCAGTTTGAAATGCCAAAGTCGCTTAGGTGGGTAACCATATCCTCATCCAGCAAGACATTACTCGGCTTCAGATCACAGTGAATCACAGGCGACAAGCACCCATGGTGCAGATATTCCAATGCACATGCCACATCTATCATTATGCTTAGCCTTTGAAAGATGTCTAAGAAGTAGTTGTGCGAATACAAATACTTCTCAAGGCTCCCATTAGGAATATACTCGAGCACTAAAGCCTTAAAATCACGGTTGGAACAACTAGTAATGACTTTTACGAGATTCCTATGGCGAAGGCTGCGCAGAACTTCACATTCTGTATCAAAGCTCTTGGATGCCACATCTAGTTGCAGATTGAACACTTTAACTGCAATGGCAGTACCACTTCTGAGAACGCCTTTGTAAACAGAGCCAAAACTTCCGGAACCAATCAGATTACTCTCGCTAAGCGCCTCAGTTGCTTGGAGCAGTTCATAGTATGAAATTCTTTCTCTTGTTATGAAAGCCAAAGAATCAGGTTGTTGAGGAGCTCTTTTACCTCTTCTATACCTTATCCATAAAAACACAAAGATGCTAGGAACAAATACTAGTGCAATTCCCAGCAAAATAAAAAGAACAAGTACTTTTTTCCTATTAGATCTATGCTTTGATGGAGTGGGGCATGCTGGGACACTAAATCTTGAAGAACCACACAATGCTTCATTGTAGATGAAAAACTGACTCAGGCAGTTCTTGAAAGGGCCCCCCGAGGGTATTTCACCATTCAATTTGTTGAAAGAAACATTTAAATACTTCAAATTTTGAAGTTTCTCCAAAGACTTAGGAATGATTCCAGAGATAATGTTATGAGAAAGGTCTAGGAATTTCGAACCTACCATGTTGCTCATTGAGTCAGGTATAGCTCCTTATAACTTGTTATGTCTCAAAGATAGGTGCCCCAAAGTTTGCAATTTGAGAATTGATTCACTGCTACATCTATCAGTGTCACATCCTTTAGATTTCCAATTTCTGGAGGTAAAGAACCTACCATGTCTTTTGATGATAAGTCAAGAACCACTAGATCTTGAAGGTTAACTAAGCTTGGTGGTATATTGGAGCTCAATTTATTGGAACCCAGATGTATTTCCCTGAGGGAAGTAATATTCCCTAAACAATAAGGAAGCGATCCTGAAAGATGATTATGACCAAAGTAAATATCACCCAAATGCTGCAATTTACATATATAATCTCCAATAAATCCTGATAATTTGTTGTTAGTCAAGTCGAAGCGCTGAAGGTTTCTCAAGTTGCCAATTGATGTTGGAATCGATCCGACCAAGTTGTTTCCAGAAAGATAAAGGAATAATAAGCTGCTTAAGTTCCCAACCTCATTAGGAATTCGCCCTTGGATTTTACAACTGTTGGCAACAAATGTTCTAAGAGATGTGGAAAGGTTCCCCATGGAGGCTGGAAGCACGCCATTTAGAGGGTTGAAAGATCTAACAAGAAGTGTTAAATTTCTGCAACTGGTTAAGGAACTCAGGAAGCTAAATGATGAGTCGCTGGTTAAATTCTTTTCCTCCAAGATTAGGATTTGTAGATGTGTCAGATATCCAAGTGACTTGGGAATCAAGCTAGTGAGTTTGTTGCCGGCAAGGTCAAGAATAGTTAGTTTTGAACAATTGGAGATGGAATGAGGAATAGTCCCAACAAGATTGGTTAAGTCGTTAAGATAGAGCTCTTCAATGTTGGGTAAGATACAACCTATGTTTGGTGGGAGGCTTCCTGATATATTGTTGTCGGTAAGATCAATTATTCTCAGCCCTGATATGTTGAAGATTTCCATATCAAGTTGACCACTAAAACTATTATCCGCAAGATCAAGTTCCTCCAACTCAACGAGATTGCTTATCTCTTTAGGTATTTCACCTGTCAACACATAAAGAAAAAATTGCTATTTTCCTTCTAGGGGTACGCAGAATCAATATAGTAGAAACAACAACTTCAACTAAAGTTCAAGTATATAAACAAGAATACAATAAAGTGTATCAAATACCCTCAACACAAGATCAAAATGACCTTTCTAAGAGGTGTATTTTATTTTTCAGAAAATAGATGAATCAAAAATGAATAAGACCAAGTAGTCCGAATTCATGGACTTTCCTTAAGGAATAATTCCCCTCACTGTACCCGAGGTTATGGAATCTTCATCCCAGGATAAAATGGTCTTCAATCCGACTATAGCGGTACCTCAAATAGGCGGAATCTTATAATGCATAGAACGTTATGATTGATCACACAGAATATTTGTAAAGAAAAGAAGAGTTATAATTCTGAAAATTTCATATCAAAAATCTGTGAAGGAAAGCAGGTTTATATAGCCTAGCAAATGCCTCTTCAAAAAGGTGGCATTGGTTCACTTAAATGGTGTGATGTTTCTGAAAATACATGTTGCAGCATTTTTGCTAAAGCAGTATACCATTTCACCAAATAGTGCAAGTGTTCGAAACCGTGCATCACTTCATTGAAGAATTGCATCTATTCAGTCGAAACAGAAATAGTATATCAGTTCAGTGCATGCATCAGTTCAATCGAAAAGAAATAGTGCATCAGTTCAGAAATAGCACATCCGTTCAGTCGAAATAGTGCATCAGTTCTGTCGAAACGTTGCATCTATTACTTTTTGCATATAAATGGAGTATTGATCAGATTTCGTCTAGACGACGATGATGGCATGAGGCATCTCTTATTTCATTCCTCACTTATCATGTGGAGTAAGTATTCATCATTATAAACACTCCAAAGTTTCCTTCTCCCACACTGTTAGTGAACTTTCTAATTTTGGGAGTACACTTTCCAAATTGGTGTCTCCTCTTCTCCACCATTTTTTTTTCATTTTCCATTCACACTTCTATGAACCCAACAATTCCCCACATGAATGGGGAATGGATATTTTTCGTAAAACTTTTACGTACAAGTATGTGATCATCAAGCAAAGACTGATTGCATCTGGATAAGTGGGTTTCCCTTTTAAATTTTCGTAGTGAACATACATCAGATGCACTCGGTCAATCGGTAGATTTGATATGCTTGAACCGTCGAGATTTAGGGTACACCTCGACAACACATGTCACACAACCAGTCTTTTAACATTTATAGTTCTTACGGTTTTGTTCTTCAGCCATGAACGCGTCCCGATTTTTATGAGAGCTTAGAGAATAGGCCTTTACTAATATTCTCCTTGAAGAGGCTTCCACTTCGCCCTCACATAGGTGATTTCTAAATGTTCAATCCTATAGATTAAACTATTTGATCAAATATGAAAAATTTGGATAATCATTAAAACACTTTTCACCTGAAGTCATATCCTTGTTTACTATACATTGTCTATATCATGAGAATGGGTTGGGTAATTGATAATGTTGAACCTGCCAGACACAACTTTGTTTGATCTCCTTGAACCTAGCTCTTGGGATCTCCAGTCTTCTAGGTAGAGTTACCACCGAGTTGACTTATCCTAGGACTTAAACCAATTCCCTTGGATGTCTATTCAACTCCTTCTATAGATAGGCCTTTTGTAAGTGGATCTGACACATTATCCTTTGACTTTACATAGTCTATAGTGAGAATTCCACTAGAGAGAAGTTCCCTAAAGGTATTGTGTCTTCGTCGTATGTGATAAGACTTACCACTGTACATCATGCTCCCTGCCCTACCTATAGCCGCTTGGCTATCACAGTGTATACATACTGGTGCCACTGGTGCCACTGGCTTGGGCCAATAATAAATATCGTCTAAGAAATTTCGGAGCTATTCTTCTTCTTTACTGGCTTTATCCAATGCGATAAATTTAGATTCCATTGTAGAGCGAGCAATATAAGTCTGTTTGGATGATTTCTAAGAGACTACTCCTCCACCGATAGTAAATACATATCCGCTTGTGGATTTTACTTCGTTCGATACGGTGATCCAATTTGCATCACTATATACTTCAAGTACTATAGGATATTTATTATAATGCAAAGCATAATTTTAAGTGTTTTAAGATACCCTAAAACTCTTTTCATTGCCATCCAATGAGTTTTATTGGGATTACTCGTGTACCGACTCAATTTACTGATAGCGCATGCGATGTCCTGTCGTGTATAGTTCATTTTCACCTTTATTCTTTCGAAGTGCAAAGTTCACATCCAATAGAGTCTTGGAAATACCGAATTCCATATACTTGAACTTGTCAAGTACTTTTTCGATATAAGGAGACTGTGACAATGCTAACCCTTATGGAGTTCGATGGATACTTATACCTAAGATCATATCTGCAACTCTTTCTCTCGAGCATTCATTTGGTTGCATTTATGTCAGAAATATCTGCTGATGATTAACATATCATCCACATATAAACATACAATTACTTGGTGATTTGGAGTGTCTTTAATATAAATATATTTATCACATTGATTTATTTTGAATTTGTTTGCCAACATGGTTTGGTCAAACTTCGCATGCCATTGCTTTGGTGCTTGCTTTAGTCTATATAATGACTTGATAAGTTTACACACCTTGTTTTACTTCCCTGGAACCACAAAACTCTCAGGTTGTTCCATCTAATTTCTTCCTTCAATTCTCCATTTAGGAAAGTAGTTTTCACTTTGATGGATTTCAAGACCATATATCGCTGCCAAGGCAATTAATATTCGAATCGATGTTATCCTTATTACTGGCAAGTATGTATCGAAGTAATCAAGTCCTTCTTTTTGTTTGAAGCCTTTTACTACAAGTCTTGCCTTTTATTTGTCAATAGTACCATCCATTTTCATCTTCCTTTTGAAGATCCATTTAGAACCTAAAGGTTTATTTCTGGGAGGAAAGTCAACCAATTCCCATGTATGGTTGCTTAAGATTGAATCTATCTCACTATTGACTGCTTGTTTCCAAAAGGACAAATTCGAAGATGCCATCGCTTCCTTAAATGTTTGAGGCTCATTTTCCAAAAGAAATGTCACAAAATCCAATCCAAACGAAGTAGACATTCTTTGACGTGTACTACATCTTGGATTTTCTTTATTATGTTTATTCTCAATTGATTCATCACCAGGTTGTTTAGATCCTCCACTAGATTGTTCATGTCTAAGTTTATACGAGTAAATATTTTCAAAGAATTTAGCATTATCTGATTCAATTACCATATTTTCATTAATATCCAGATGTTCGGATTTATGAACCAAAAATCGACATGCTTTACAACTTTTAACATATCCTATGAACACGCAGTCCACCATTTTAGGTCCTATCTTAACCCTTTAAGTATAGAAATTTGAACCTTCGCCAGACACCCCCATACTTTAAAATATTTCAAGTTGGGTTTCCTTTCTTTCCATTTTTCATAAGGAATTGATTGTGTCTTACTATGGGGAACTCTGTTGAGTATACGATTGGCCGTAAGGATAGCCAACCCCCATAAGTTTTGCGGTAAATCAGAACTTATAAGTAAGGTATTCATCATTTTTTTCAAAGTTTGATTTTTTCTTTTTGTAATTCGATTAGATTGAGGTGAATATGGGGCCGTAGTTTGATGGATTATTTCATTCTCTACACATATTTCAGTAAAAGGAGATTCATATTCTCCGCCCCTATCACTTCTTATCATTTTGATCTTTTTATCTAACTGATTTTCAACTTCAGTTTTATATTGCCTAAACCTATCTATTTCTTCATCCTTACTATTTAGCAAGTAGACATAACAATATCTAGTGCAATCGTCAATAAAAGTTATGAAATACTTTTTTTCACCATGTGATGGTGTTGACTTCATATCACAAATGTCAGCGCGTATTAAGTCTAAGGGATTGGAATTCCTTTTGACGGACTTATAAGGATGTTTTGCATACTTCGATTTCACACACGTTTGACACTTTGATTTATGGCACTCAAAGTTTGGAAAAACTTCTAAGTTAATCAGTTTTTGTAACGTTTTGTAATTAACATGGCCTAAACATTCATGCCATAAATCATAAGACTCAAGCAAATAAAAAGAATTCGAAGTTCTATTTATTTCAACAGTCATTACATTCATCTTATAAAGGCCTTTGGTCAGATAGTCTTTTCCTATATACATTTCCCCTTTTCTATTTACAATTTTTTCAGAAACGGTTATACATTTGAATCCGTTCTTGTCTAGAAGCGAAACAAAAATTAAATTCCTATGTAACTCTGGAACATACATGACATTGTTAAGTGTCAAGACCTTTTCGAAAGTCATCTTTAAGCAAATTTTTCCTGTTTCTTCTACCTTAGCCATAGCGGAGTTATCCAAGTAGATCATTTCTTCTACTTGAGCTGGAGCGAATGAAAACAAAACTCCTTGTTGGCACATACATTGAGGGTGGCACCAGAATCCATGCACCATTCGCGAGGATTCCCCGTCAAGTTGCACTCTGAGAACATAGCACACAGATCACCGCATTCTTTGTTGGATTCAATCATATTTGCTTGATCCTTCTTCTTGCCTTTCTTTGGGGCACGACAATCTGTGGACTTGTGGCCAATCTTGCCATAGTTGACGAATTTTCCCTTGAACTTTTTCTTGGGTTGATTGCTTCCTTGTTCAATTTTCTTCCTTTTCTTGGAATTGTTTTGGTCATCTTCTACAATATGTGCTCAATTAATTGTAGAATTTCCCTTTGACCTTCTTTTGGCATCTTCATTATCCTCTTCAATACGAAGTCGGATAATAAGTTCTTCAACAGTCATCACTTTGCCTTTATGCTTTAAGTAGTTTTTGAAGTCTTTCCACAAAGGTGGTAGCTTCTCAACTATCGCTGCTACTTGGAAAACATCATTCACAATTAAACCTACAAAACAGTTTATGTGAGTATTAAAAAAAATTTTAATTTGTTCAACTAAGGTATTTTTTGAAGATATACCTTCTGCTAGGAGATCATGTATGATGACTTGCAACTCCTGAACTTGAGAGACAACAGATTTGCTATCTATCATTTTGAAGTCTAGGAACTATGCAACAAGGAATTTCATAATTCCCGCATCCTCCGTCTTATATTTTCATTCAAGTACCCCCCACAGTTCCTTTGATGTCTTGGGTCCACTATAAACATTGTAGAGGTCATCTTGGAGACCACTCAGAATATAATTCCTGCAAAGGAAGTTCAAATGTTTCCAAACTTCTACAATAACAAAACGGTCTTTGTCCGAAGTTCCCTTAGGTACCTCAGGAGTGTCTTTGATAGTGAACCGTTGTAAACATAAAGTGGTGAGGTAAAAGAACATCTTTTACTGCCACCGCTTAAAGTCAATGCCCGAAAATTTTTTGGGCTTCTCCGCTGGTGTCATTGTTGGTGAAGCATTTGTGCAACTTGATGTGCCAATATTAGTTGCCCCCACAAACGTTATCGCATCCATCATTTGACTTTCGTTAGTCATCTTTCCTGTCAACACAAAACAGAAAAATTTAGTATTTTCAGAATACTATTTATAAAGTTAAATAACTTTTCAACTTTTCTTCTTGTTTCTAATTAACGATGAAGTTTTTATAACTTCAAATCGTCAACCGAATGAACTTTAACTTATGATAAATATTTTCTATCTTCTAATCACTAGTTAAATTCAAGTGGAGTAGAAAGCTTAAAGCTTTAATCTCCAAAAACAAGTTATACAGATTCCGTAAAATTGATTATTCCTTAAGATTGTTATTTTCCTTTTATGGGTACATAGAATCTGTATAGTAGAAACAACAACTTCAACTAAAGTTCAAGTATATACACAAAAACACAATGAAGTAATTCAAATACCCTCAACACAAGATCAAAATGACCTTTCCAAGAGGTGTATTTTATTTTTTAGAAAATAGATGAAACAGAAATGAATACGACCAAGTGGTCCGAATTCACGGACTTTCGTTAAAGAATAATTCCCCTCACTGTACTCGAGGTTATGGAATCTTCCTCCCAATATAAAATGGTGTTTATTCTAACTATAGCGGTACCTCAAATAGGCGGATTCTTCGAACGTACAAAACGTTTTGATTGATCACACAGAATATTTGTAAAAAAAAGAAGAGAGTTTTTATCTGAAAAAATTCATATTAAAACCTGTGAAGGAAAGCAGGTTTATATAGCCTAGCAAATGCCTCTTCGAAAAGGTGGCATTAGTTCACTTAAATGGTGACATGTTTTTTGAAAATGCATGTCTGCAGCATTTTTGCTGAAGCAGTTTGAAATAGTGCATGAGTTCATTAAAGAATTGCATCTGTTTAGTTGAAACAGAAATAGTATATCAGTTCAGTGCAGGCATCAGTTCAGTTGAAAAGAAATAGTGCATCAGTTCAGAAACAGCGCATCAGTTAAGTCAAAATAGTGTATCAGTTCTGTCGAAAAGTTGCATCTGTTACTGTTATTGTATGCATGTAAATGGAGTATTGATCAGATTTTGTCAAATAAAGTTTGTCCAAAAAGATAGATCTCATCGATCATTTTCCGAAGCCGAAGCCGAAGCCAAGCGAGCAACGACGGCACGAGGTATCTCTTATTTCTTGCTTCACTTATCATGTGGAGTAAGTATTCATCATTATAAACACTCCAAAGTTCCCTTCTCCCACCAATGTGGGAGAATTAGTAAATTTTCAAATTTTGGGAGTACACTTTTCAAATTGATGTCTCCTCCTCTCCACCATTTTTTTCTCCATTTTCCATTCACACTTCTATAAACCCAACAAAAATAAATACAGGTCAGATGAACTATTTAGCTCAATCATTAGCTATACGATTCGTGCTTTCGTTTGACTTGATAAGAAGACTCTTGAATTTTAATTTGTTATGGGAGAAGGTGTCGAGCGGAACTCAGAAAATTTAATAGCTATATACTTCTTTTTCCTATTGTTATTGATTAAAGTCTTAAGAAGGATGTATACATTATATATTGTTTTCTCCATTAATGTTCTTAATTTAATTTTCTGCAGGCTTGCATTTTTATATGGACTCAAATATACAAAACTACTACTTTATTAGAAGTTAGCTAACTACCAACAGGAGTTCAAATTTACTGGTTATTTCTTAAAACAAATTAATTTGAAACATTAAAAAACTCTCCTTATATGGTGTTTCTTGTCATACGCTTGAAGATTTATTTATAATTGTTATATTTTTTGACTCATTACATGCATAAATTCATAGAATTTTAATAGTTTTAAGGGACTTATAAAAATTAACATGAGACACCATTAGAATATATATGTACCTATAAGCTTATTTCCACTAAGCTGTAGAATCTGCATCTTGGTTAAGTTGCCAATCTCCCGTGGTAAGAATCCACTAAGATTGTTCTTCCACAGTGACAAAATTTGCAGCGACGAGATATTGAATATGGAGATTGGGACAGAGCCGGTAATCTGGTTTTTCTGCATCAATAACTCCATCAAATTATTAAGATTTTCAATTTCTTGTGGAACTATTCCTGCAGTTAATGTGTATAAATATTTTTTTTTTGAAGTAATTGGATATAATATTACTAGCATTCATAAGATAAAACATACCTGTGAAATGGTTAGTTCCGAGATACAATATCTGCAAGTTACTCAATATTCCAATTTCACTATGTATTGGTCCATCAAATTCATTATAAGATAAAGACAAAATTTGAAGTTGTGAACAATTTGATAATCTTGTAGGCATATGACCGCGAAGCTTGTTTGTGGATAGATAAAGCCCCTTTTAGTATTGGGAGATCATTGCATAAACTATTGGGAAGATATCCTGATAAGCTATTGCCTGTAAATGCAATGAATTTGATCCTAGAAATATTGAAAATTGTGAATGGTATAGAACCCGTAAGTTGATTATATTGTATGGACAAATGGTTCATGTTGTGAAGATTTCCGATCCCTTCTGGAATCTTTCCTTGAAGTGAATTATAAGATATCTACAATGTCTCCAACCTAGAGGCATTTGAGAGTGACAGAGGAATAAAGTCTATGAGCTTGTTACCTTCCAATTTTAATACTCTAAGGTTTATAAGTTTTCCAATCACTTTTGGAATTTTTCCCTCTATGGAATTGAAGTTCATATTCAAAGTCTCAAGTGTGGACATATTAGAGAATGAAGACGCGATAGAACCAGTGAAGCTATTATTCCTAAGATTTAGAACTTGAATTTGGTGTAAGAATCCAAACCAAGAGGGAATCTTCCCGTTGAAGCTGTTGACACTTGAATCAAGAAACTTAAGCTGGCGCAAGTGTGCCATTTCTCGAGGCAAATTTCCTTGGAAATTGTTGCTTCCCATGTCAAGAGAAACAAGAAATGAGAGGTTTGCAAATCCACGGGGAATCCTGCTAGTAAGAGCCATGTTAGAAAGATTCAAGGACTTCACTTGTTGGTGACGAGAGCTACTAGTGACTCCAACCCAATGACAAACAGACGTAGCGGGAGACAACTTTCATCCAAGAAGTGAAAGGGGTCGGAAATGATTTGGGATTTTAAAGACAAAAGAACTTATTGATCTGTAGTAATGTTGGTTTGGGTCATCACTGAACTAGCCATAAGCAAGAAGAGTGTTAAGAGAAAAATGTGAAGGCTTTCTCCATTATTGCAAAAATTAGTAGGTATACTCTATAACATGTGGTTTTGAGACCTTAAATAGAAATTAGGTCTCCCTTTTGGTCATATTGATTAGTACTAATACCACCAAATCAACCAAGTCTTTCACATCTCAATTAGAATTATAAATGTAGTGGCAAAAGAGTACTCTAATCAGCCAAAGACTTGGCAAGTCAACCAAGTCTTGCTTTATTTTTTGTGGCAAAAAAATCCTCTTTTTCAAATAGTCTTGCTTTCATAAATACTGTAGAATTGTGTGGTGAAGAGTAGTGCCACACTTACAAACTAATACTATAGTGGAACAATGAGAGCCTTCCTAAATAGTCAAGTTTTGTACAATGAATTACTTTCTATATGATGAAATGAATAATTCATTCCAAAAATATTTTATTCATAAGAAATTGCCCTTTTATCACTCACTTATACAATGCTGATGGCTGATTATATTATCTAGCTCTTATGTTATGATCACGTCTGTGACCAACTAGTGAACATGAATAAATCTTTTTATTTGGTTGCTCCAAATACTGATGTCTAATGCTGATAGAAGTGAGGAATTATACCAATGATCATTAGTTACGTAAAATTGTTGTCATGTGACCAGAAGGTCACTAATTCGAGCTGTGGAAACAGTCTCTTGCAAAAATGTAGGGTATGGATACGTACGATAGATCTTTAGGGTTCAGTCCTTTCCTAGACCCCACACATAGTAGGAACTTAATGCACCGGACTGACCTTTTATTAGCCTCAACAACTTTCCCTTTAAATATCTTGATATTCAAACTACTAGTGAAGAAAAAAGGTGGCATCCTTCAGTAACTTTTCCGGCTCGTGTAGTTTGTTATGTTAGCTCCAAAAGGATAAGTTGCATTGAAGTTGATAAAGTTTCCTGGAGTTCATAATTGCATAAAAGGACTTAAAGTAATGGCTGCAACACTTTACGGCACTTCTTTAATAGTACTTATACACCTGCCAGACCACTCTGAAGAATTCACGATTTATGTATATTTCAGGACGGTGGGAGAAGTGCAGAATAAGGATTGATTTCGCATAAGGAAAAAGTGGGACTTGAGAATCTCTATCCCCCAGACATTTGGACCGGAGACACTACAAGATAAAGGTAGTAGGGGCAATAAATATGATTTTAATAAAGAGTGCTAAAATTTTTTGGTGCTGAAACTCATTTTATAAATAAATAATTATCTGTTTTGATAGAAGCATTGAAAGTTATGATAAACAGCTAATGTACTTGATAAATACCTTTTCTATTAAAATAATGAAAATGGTCTCAAATCTGAAGGGGAACCTTGGAGTAACTGGTCATGGGTTCAAGCCTTGAAAATAGCCTCTGGCAGAAATGCAAGGTAAGACTGCGTTCAAGCCTTGGAAACAGCCTCTGGCAGAAATGTAAGGTAAGGCTGCGTATGATACACCCTTGTGGTGGGGCCCTTCCCCTACGCATAGCGGTAGTTTTCGTGCACCAGACTGCCCTTTTTTTTGGTCTCAAAGCTAATTAAATATTCCATACTCTACATATCACATAAATCAAGAGCTTTTTCACTACTATATTTTTTTGTTTTATTGATTTATGATATGTTTATTTGAGTTGGGATATATAGAAAATAACATTTCTAAAATTAGTTATTTTGGGATTAGTTATCTTACATTAAAGAGGGATAAAAATAACGCTACAATCTTAAAGATAACTAATCTACGGATGAGTTATTCCATGTTTTTATCTCAACCAAGCATGAAATAAACTCATCTTAAAATGAATCTCGAAATCCCTTACCCCTATTGTTGACATTGTTTTTACAATAGAGGGACCAAGAGTGCAATTATACTTCAATTTATTAAATACTCTCTCCATTAATTTTTTAGGGTCAATATTTCTCTAATTAGATTTTTATTTTTACTTGTTATTTTGATATATCAAAAAAAAAAAAGACAAAAAATGTAATTTTAATTTATCCTTAACATTAGTTGTTTATTGTTTAAATCAATTTCAAGACCTGATTCTAAATATCAATTAATATGAGCAGTAGAGTAAAATAACATAAAACATAAACCTTAACTTTTAATATTTACAGAATCTGTTCTAAACAACAGGTTCGCCTGTCCTGTGCTGGCATGACAGACCTCCTGGAATGAGTAGGATCTTCAGCTTCGCAATTTCCAGCAAAACCAATGGAGCTTAGTGTTGATGCAGTAAACTTGACCAAGGCACAATCCAAAAGTCATGCTTGAATGAGTCTAACCTCATTGCTTCTTCCCATAGAAGTAGAGGGTATAGAACATGCAACAGAGGACAGCGTACATCTTACCCCCCCAGACCCCACTAGGTGGGAATACACTGGGGTTGTTGTTGTTGTAATGATCATGTGTGGAGATGCTCAAACATGTAAAGCAAATTTCTATAAAAAAAAATGACCTGATGTCCCCTCCACCAAATCAAAATTCAGGTTACCTTCCACCAAATTCATTCTTCTATCCAAAATATTCCACAAATTATATTTCAAGTTGTTAAGCCGTAAGCCACTATCAGATTCTTAGAGCAAACCAATAACAAAAACATCCATAAGCCCCGACTACATTAGTTAGAACACAAAATTTGTTAATGTTCCAAATGAGATGATCTTTTTAATTATCTGAGGTTTATTAAAAGTATTTGTCACTGTTCAATCAAAACATGAATCTCCCAAATACTATAACTCCAGAAACTTAATAAAAATTCAGAGAAATAAGAAATCACCAGAGACTGAAATACTATGAATCATGAAATTTACGAGCATATTGTTGCAGTTTTTTCTTGCTATCTATTAAATGGGATTCATTAATTTTCATGAAATTTACCAGCATATTGTTGCAGTTTTTTCTTGCCATCTATTAAATGGGATTCATTAATTTTTCCTTTTGAAACTGTGATTTTTGAATGCATATTGATTTCGATGAATCTTATATTTTTTTTTTTTTTGTGAAAGCAAGCTGCTGCACATTGCAGTGGTTTATTGTTCTTTTCATATTTTTTAACCAAAATATAAGGAAAAAGGTATCAAATATATTTAAAAAAAAAAAAAAGAACATAAATACAGTTCAATATAAATGTGTTAGAGTTGAAAAGTAAAGCATGAAAATTTATTCACGGTGCACAAAGTGAAAGAAAAGTTGGAAACATCTTCCGACCATCAGTACAACTCCACGGTATCATAGAATATCAATAAAGAATCTTAACAAAATATCAAAAATAGGTACAACGCCGCATAATTCGTACGATCTGAAAATTTTTAGACATCAACTTGAAAGAACTAACCATTAAGCAAAATATTAACAACATACCTCTTGATACGTCTTGTCTTCGTGCCCGACACTTGAAAATTAGAGAAATACGCCACAACAATGATAGATTCCTTATTGAAGCATTTACAATATGCATAATTTTGATGTAGAGGAGAGTTTTCTTAGAACCTTTTTATTCCACATAGCCATAGATGTTGTTGTTCTTTTGAAACAAATAGCATAAAAGAAGATCAACGTAAGCAGTAAGAAACTATAGAAGTTGTAACTGTTTTTTTCAGAAAAAATTGTTTTACATCAATAGTATAATTAAAATCTAATTTAATGATTAAAGGATAATCTAATTAAGTGTAAGAAGTTGTATAAGTTTCAAATTTTAAAAATAAATAGAAGTTAGCAGTATATTAGGACTAAAACTCATATTTATAATTTTATAATTTGAACTTTTAAAAAATGGAAACTATATAAACTCTCCCAAAATTTAAATTTATTTTTAAAATGTTTTAAAAAATTAAAAATTGTAGTAACTAATAAATTCCCTAACAAAAATTAGTTGTTGATTGTTATGATATATATTAATTATAGTGAATGTCTATCAAAATCTATTTGATGTCTATCAGGATTTGATGTATTTGTCTTTTAGTGTGAAACTAGGAAAAATTCCCCCTATAAATAGAAGTGAAAAATCATCCTCAAGAGAAGAAATAACAATTACTCTCTCTATTTTCTCTACTCTTCTTCTTTATTCTTTCATGTTTTATAACACGTTATCAGCACGAGACTCTACCGTCGGCTACGGCTAAGGTATTATTTTTTTTATTTCTTCCTTTTTCCATATGGCTAACAATCTTACGAAGTGTGAGTTCATTGCCCTTCAAAGTTTGGGCAAGAACTATACTTCATGGGTGTTGGATGATGAAATCCACCTAGATGCTATGGGTCTTGGAGACCCATAAAGAATGAAAATACAGCATCTAGTCAAAATCGTGCTAAGGCTATGATTTTCTTGCGTCATCATCTTGATGAAGTTCTGAAAATTGAGTACCTTACTACTAAAGATCCACTCGTATTGTGAAATAGCCCAAAAGAAAGGTTTGACCACTTAAAGATGGTCATCCTCCCAAAAGCACGATATGAGTGGATGCATCTAAGATTTCAAGACTACATACAAGTCTGTTCATGAATACAAGTCTGCCATGTTCAGAATTTCTTCTCAATTAAAGCTTTGTGGAGAGACGATTAATGATAATGATATGATGGAAAAGACGCTCTCCACTTTTCATGCCTCAAATGTGCTCTTACAGCAACAATATCGAGAAAAAGGTTTTAAGAAGTATACTGAACTGAGTTCTCATCTTCTCGTGGCTGAACAAAATAATGATTTGTTGATGAAAAATCACAAGAACCGACAACTGAATCGGCGACATTCCCTGAGGTGAATGATGTACACACTCACCATGCTAGGCGTGGAAAAGGTCGCGGCCCTGGTCATGAACGTAGTCGTGGTCGTGGTCGTGGTCATGGTCGTGATGACCAAGAAAGAAACCCTGTTCCGGGTGTTAATAATTCATCAAACAAAAAGAGAAAAGATAAGAAATGTGAAGCAGTTACTTATTTTTTATGTGGGAAAAAAGGACATTATTCACGTGATTGTCGTGCTCTCAAGCTCTTGGTTGATCTTTATCAAGCATAACTAAAGAAGAAAGAGAAAAATCTTGAGGCTAACTTTCTCTCTGAAAATAATGTTGACATCACATGTTTGGATGTAGCAAACTTTTTCAAGCACCCTGAAGGAAAGATTGATCACTTGATTGGTGATGGTTCCGTAAACATAAAAGAATGAATGATTTTTAATTTTGTTTTATTTTTATTGATAATAGTTAGTGAATAAAGAATCATGTAAAAGTAGTTGTTTGCATGAGTATTAGTTTTTGATTAATATTGATTAGTTCAATTATATTATTTTAGTTTATTATAGATTGAATTGAATTTTAGTTTTATCATTATTTATTAAAAAAAAAGACGATAGTACAAACGTTTACTTTTCGCATGAAAACAATACATGGAGTGTTTGCTTTGCATTCATTACAATGCAAAATTATCATTCTTTACAATGTTGTGCAAACAATATGATTAAGATTGCATTCTTTAATGTATTCTTTATATTAACATTCTTTAATATAATAATATTCTCATATAATTATGCAATATAATAATATTTTTATATTCTCATTTCGTAATACAATTACAATTGCATCTCGTACTAATTGGATATATTTATTTTTAATTACTTAGTTAAAGTGTGATTAATAATTTTTATATATTATAAGTTTTCACTTTGTACAAAAATTTAATATATATTTTATTTGGTGCAGGTAATTTTATTTAAAGATATGGATAATTTTCAAGAAGATATTTGTTTGATTGATTCTGGCACTACACATACGATATTCAAAGATAAGAAATATTTCTCTCATCTAAACATGGACAAGATTAATGTTATATCTATTTCTGGTAGTGCTGATTTGATTGAAGGCTTCGGAAAAGCCATTATAATCTTGCCTAAGGAAACTAAACTCATCATAAATAATGTTATGTTCTCTCCCAAGTCTCGGAGAAACTTGATGAGTTTTAAAGATATCCGTGAAAATGGTTATCATATCATGACACTTGATGAGATGAATCTTAAATATCTTGGTATCGCCAAGAATGTCTCTGGGTAGACATGTGTTGTTGAAAAGTTCCCTGCCTTATCTTCTGGCCTGTATTGGACAAAGATTTATGCAATTGAGGCACATTCCATAGTAAATCAAAAGTTTACTAATTTCAATACTCTCATACTTTGGCATGATCTTCTAGGACATCCAAGATCAATAATGATGAGACGAATAATAGAAAATTTAACTGGGCATCCATTAAAGAACTTGAAGGTTCTTTCGAATGGTGAATTTTCATGTAATGCTTGTTATCAAGGCAAGTTGATTGTGAGACCATCGCCAATAAAAGATGGGATTGAGTCCCCCGCGTTCTTGAAACGCATACATGGGGACATTTGTGGACCGATTCACCCACCAAGTGGGTCATTTAGATACTTCATGGTCCTAATAGATGTTTCTTCTAGTTGGTCCCATATGTACCTTTTGTCATCTCGCAACTTGGCATTTGCAAAATTATTGGCACAGATAATACGATTACAGGCACAATTTCCTGATAATCAAATCAAGTCTATTCACCTTGATAATATTGTAGAATTTTCATTCCAAGCATTTAATGACTATTGCTTATCGATCGGGATAAGTGTGAAACATCTTGTATCCCATGTTCACACTCAAAATGGCCTTGCTGAGTCAATAATTAAATGTGTGCAGTTGATAGCAAGACCATTACTAATAAAAACTAAGTTGCTCACTTATGTTTGGGGTCATGCAATTTTGCATGCTGCAACACTTATTCATCTTAGACTGACAACTTATCATAAATTTTCTCCGTTGCAATTGATTCTGGGTCAAGAGCCTAATATATCTCATCTGAGAATTTTTGGGTGCGGTGTTTATGTGCTGATAGCACCACCAAACCGCACCAAGATGGGCCCCTAAATAAGGTTAGAAATTTATCTTGGTTTGAATCACCCTCCATTATTCGCTCTCTTGAACAATTAACGATATATGTTCACTACTCGATTTGCAGATTGTCGATTTAATGAGATACTTTTTCCAAAACTAGGGGGAGAAGATAGTGACATCAAAAGAAAAATTTTGTGAAAAAATTCATCACTATCTCATATTCATCCACGTGCTTCTATTTGTGAGCAAGAAGTACAAAAGATTATTCATCTGCAGAGAATTGCAAATCAAATGTCGGATGCACTTACAGATTTTAAAAGGATAACTAAATCACATATTCCTATAGAGAATGTCTCAATTCAAATTGATGTTCCTAAAGGACCATCCACTAGTGTCATAGCTAATGAATCTAAAGCACGCTTGAAGCATGGCAGACCATTAGGTTCTAAGGATCGAAATCCTAGAAAAAGGAAAACAAATGGTCAAGATGACATTACAAAAAATCCCCATACGGAAGTTTAAGCTTTGAGCAATGTTGATATCCCTGAAGAAATCAATGAATCTGAGTCTCAAGAAAATGAGGAACTATCCATAAATTTAAGTGATGTTGAAACTAATCTGAATTGATCTAAAATAGTAGTGGATCATGTCATTGCATAAAATGTTGCAACGAAAATTAAGCAAGATAGCGAGGATCTTGAACCTCGATCTATCACAGAATGTCGACAAAGAAATAACTGGCCAAAATGGCAAAAAGAAATTCAGTTTGAATTGAATTCGCTCACCAAACGTGAAGTTTTTAGACCCATAGCTCAAACACCTAATGGTGTTAATCCTGTTGGCTATAAATGGGTCTTTGTGCGAAAAAGAAATAAAAAAATGAAATACAAAGATATAAAGCACGCCTTGTTGCACAAGGATTTTCACAACGGCCTAGTGTCGATTATGATGAGACATATTCACCAGTTATGGATGCAATAACAATGCGTTATCGTATTAGTTTCACTATCCATGATAGACTTGAAATGCATTTGATGGATGTGGTAACGGCGTATCTATAGGGATCACTTGATAATGAGATATACATGAAAATTTCTTAAAGATTTAAAATGACGAAAGCGTATAGTTCAAAGCCTCAGGAAATGTATTCCATTAGATTGCAAAGATCATTGTATAGTTTGAAGCAATCTGGATGCATGTGGTATAACCGTCTTAGTGAATATTTATCTAAAGAAGGTTATATGAATGATGAAATTTACCCATGTGTTTTCATAAAGAAAATAAAGTCGGAGTTTGTTATACTTGCTATCTATGTAGATAACATAAACGTTATTGGAATGGCAATAGAGCTTCAAAAGTCAATTGATTACCTAAAGAAAGAGTTTGAGATGAAAGATCTCAGAAAGACAAAGTTATGCCTTGGTTTGCAAATTGAGCATTTGACAAATGGTATCTTTGTCTGTCAATCTACCTACACAGAAAAAGTGTTGAAATGATTCTGTATGGATGGAGCACATCCATTAAGTACTTTGATGGTTGTTCGATCACTTGATGTGAATAAGGATCCATTTTGATCTCAAAAAAGGAATGAGGAACTCCTTGGTCCTGAAATACCATATCTTAGTGCAATTGGTGCACTAATGTATCTTGCAAATACTACAAAGCCTGATATTGCCTTTCAGTAAATTTTCTAGCAAGGTATAGTTCTGCTCCTACTAGGAGATATTGGAATGGGATCAAACACATATTACGGTATCTAAAGGGGACTAACGATATGAGCTTATTTCATTCTAAAGATTGAAATTCCAATCTTGTTGGTTATGTTGATGCTGGATACTTATCCGACCCGCATAAAGCTCGGTTCCAAACAGGCTATGTATTCATATATGGGGATACTGCCATATCTTGGAGATCAACAAAGCAGTCTATCGTAGCCACTTCATCGAATCACGCAAATATTATAGCTATTCATGAAGCAAGCCGAGAGTGTGTGTGGTTGAGGTCCATAGTACATCTCATTCGAGAAAAATATGACTTGAAATGTGACAAAGTACCCACAATTTTATATGAAGATAATGTAGCATGCATAGCACAACTGAAAGGTGAATTAATAAAAGAAGATAGAACGAAGCACATTTCGCCAAATCTCTTCTATACACATGAGCACCAAAAGAATGGTGATATTGACGTACAACAAATTCGTTCAAGTGATAATGTGGCTGATTTATTCACCAAGTTTCTTCCAACTACAACTTTCAAGAAGATGGTGCACAAGATTGAAATGCAAAGGTTCAAGGATGTTCTTATTAGGGGGAGCTAATACGCGTTGTACTCTTTTTCCCTTACGAGATTTTATCCCACTGGGTTTTTCTTGTTAGGTTTTTAATGAGGCAGCCTATATGCGTATTGTTAAACATTCAAGGGGGACTGTTATGATATATATCAATTATAGTGAATGTCTATCTAGATCTATTTGATGTCTATCAGGATTTGATGTATTTGTCTTTTAGTGTGAAACTAGGGCAAATTCCCCCTCTAAATAGAAGGGCTTCCTTCATTGTAAGTCATCCCTCAAGAGAAGAAATAACAATTACTCTCTCTATTCTCTATACTCTTCTTCTTTATTCTTTATTGTTTTATAACATTGACCAATTTTTAATAACTAATAAAAGTGGTTGTTTGTAAAAAAAATTTAATGAATATTTATAATGAAATATGTTATGAAACCCTATTATTTTAATGAATATAAGTTTGATGTTTTGAGACCCATTTCGTTTATTCCTTTTGCTTCGTTATTTATTTTAATGGATATTTAATAACTAATTAGTTATAATCAATGTATCAACAATTTGAATTTAAAATATAAAATTGCTAAAGTAACAAATTCAACATCAATTTTGTTCTATCAATAATAGGAAATGAAGTTCGTAGGTTTAAATTTAAATTTAACCAACATATGAACAATTTAAATTAAAAAAATAAAATTGATAAAGTAACTGAAAATTTAAATTTGAAATTTTAAAACATACTAATGTAACAACTATTTCCTAACTAATTAACTAATATAGCTAGTATAAGTACTCGCGCAATGCGCGGACAATTCTAAGAAAAGTACGCGTAAAAATAGTATACATAAAAAATAGTAAAGACATAAATACTACAGTTGCATTTGATGACATTAAATATGCCATCCATAACCAACACATCTACAATACTGGACAACAACCTAAAGAGCAAAAGCAAAACAAATCAATCATCTTTTAATACGCAAGACAAAAATCACTCAGAGGACTCATTTTTTGAATATCTTGACAACATTAATATTGACTTGCAAAGTTCATGATAGGAACAATTCATTATTCAGCAAATTGGACATGAATGCTATATTCCAATTAAATTCTCCAGGACATCTTAGACCAAAATAATAAATAATTAAGGCAAACATCATAAAATGAAATTTGCTCAATTTCTGAATGAGTGAGCAAGATCAACATTTATAAACCAAAATCAAGCATTTAGGGTAACAAATC
>NC_061114.1:279405-284445 GCF_002878395.1 Capsicum annuum
GTCTCAACAAAATGTGATGTCTATAGTTATGGGATCATGTTGCTGGAAACGTTTACTAGGAGAAAGCCTAATGAGTTTGAGGGTGACACTAGCTTGAAGCAATGGGTGAGTTATTCACTCCCAGCGGCAGTAATGGACGTCGTAGATGTCAACTTGGTAACATCAACTGGTAATCGCTTACAGAAGGAGTTAGATGTTGTGGTATCAATCATGAAAGTTGCGTTAGATTGTTGTGCTGAATCTCCGGCAAAAAGGACTAACATGAAAGATGTTGTAGGGATGCTGCAGAAGATCATGATTCAACTTCTTGCATGTTGAACATGTTGTTGAAATCTGTTGTTCCAAATCACTTGTTTGTTTCAACTTTTTTCTAAATTGTTGTATTCATGTAAAGATTGTTGTTTTGTTTTGTTTTAGCACATGATTTGTGAATTAATATGTTTTCAGAAATGCAATAAATCTCATTGTTTCCTCCTAACATTATTGTCGCAAAAGGAGGAACTGAATAATTACTAAAATCAAATTGTTCCTCTTGAAAATGAACTTTTTAAAAATTGTTTAACTGTATGAATATAGATAGGCAAGTAATATAAATGTTTAATATAATAAAATATCCTGATTAGAGCGGAATGGATTTTGTTTGTTCCTACACTTCAGAAAAGATCTGTTACTTTCAATGCATCTGCTGGATTCCCCATTATGCTGACTCACTATGCGTTTCCTCGAAACAATGATGTTGATGAAGAAACTGGAAATGACGTTGATGATTTGGAAGATCAGTCTCTTGCAGAAAGTGACTCAGAGGAGAAAATGTAAAGTTATTTTGTCAATTGTTTTTCTACTAGTAGGTGGTGAAGTACCAATCATTTCTTATTTCTCCACAAGCCTGATAGTTTTGTTTTCCATTTGCGCCCAAGTAATATGTAACACTTTTATGATGCATTATTGGTCCTCCCAACATTAGTGCTAAATGACCCATCTTTCACAACATAATTGGTATATGGCTGTTGCGGAAAGATTGTGGGTTAACTAGAACACAAGCACACACAAACCAAATAGACAAGAAAAATAATACAAGGTTTTCTCCGACCAGCAAGGAAAGGTCTCGTTTTAATTTGGTTTGCTAGAATCTATATCTATATATTATTAAAAGGAGAGGAAAAAACCTTTAGCCAAGGGGAAACATTCTATTTTGACACATATCTATATATTATTAATAAGAGAGGACAAAGCCTCCACATTAAGCAATGTGGCAGCATAATAAAATACCATGTGGCATTTTAGGACAAAAAAGTAGTTAATTAGTTAGTAGTTAGCAATTTTTGAATTTTCTTAGAAAAATCAAATTTTGATAATTAGTTTATTAATATTTATAGTTTTTAAAATAGATAACTAATATTTAAATTAATTTTAAACAAACATTATTTAATTAAGAAACTCACATTTATTTTTTTATTTTTATATTTTTTTATCTCGGTAATTTTCCTAGGTTTTGTCATTATAAGATAAAATTTAATATTTAATAATCTATTCTAATAAGATTATATAGAGAGAGATATTAAAACATAAAACCTCTTTCAAAATATTTAAAGAAAATATTAAAAAGCACCGCCAAGTGTTTTGAGTATTAATCTGCACTCGACAATTTTAAAATCAATCTCCTACAATACAGCAACTACTTAATTACTTTAAGGCAAAAATCACAATCTGCACTTACTTAATATTTAGGAATAATTTCACTTTATATAAAATCCTATTTGAAAAAAACAAGATTCAATTTAAATATTAATAGAAAAGATAACTAAAAAGGAAAAAAAATCTATACTAATCTACACATCGACTAACCCATATAAAATGCACTTTAGAAAATGAACAAGGAAAATATATAAAAAATTACCTAACGTACACATAATATAATTTTTTTGTTTTAACCAAAAAAAATCAGAAAATAAATATCTGTGATAACTGATATATCAAAATATTGTAATTTTTTGGTAGTTTTAGTAATGTCTATCCACTTTAAATTTTTAAACATGACAAGTTACCAACTCCTAAAATAACTCCCTTTAAACTTCCTTTTCTACCTTAATGTTTTCCAAAAATAAAATTTTTTGTATTATACTCGATGAATGCACCATATCTACGTAAATCACTGTTCGGCTTCCGATACTTTCGAATTCAACCAGATCAAGTTATTATTTCGAAGTGGCTTACTCGAATTTCAGTGATGACTCACAATTAATGTCTAGACTGTGAGGTAAGAAATGAATTTTTGATGTTCCTAATTCTGTTCTTTACTATGTATTGTTTGATTTCAGGTTACAATGTGTTTCAGTGATAAGACATAATCAAATTTCCAGTACTATATTGTTAAATATTTTTCCTACTTTTTTCATACTGTTCAAATTTGATCCCATTCTTTGTTCTCTTTGGATTCCGTAGATTTAATCAATTCCAACGAGCAATAGAGAAGAGGTAGTGAAGATGCCTCATCCCCAAAGACTTCTATTGGTTTAATTTGAAGATTTCAAAGAACGAAGAACTCACCTAATTAAATCCCTATCAAATGGATTTTTTAAATTAACTACAAATTAGATAATATGATGAACTAGGTAAATCACAAATATGTACAAGTGAATGGTCTACATCTCAAATTTTTTTTGGTAGTCTTCTTTTGTTTGTGTTTAGATATGTCTCTGGTGCAATAACTAATCTTTTTCAATTATAAACTTTCTTTTACGTTTTTTCTTTTTTATAATTTCTTAGGAGAAAGATCCCAAAAAGTACTCTATTATTTTAAGTGATATGAAATTCTGGTACTATCTATTTTCATAGGCCATAGACAAATATATCAAGTTTCATAGGACCTGATGGATTGTTTTATATCTAAATTGTCTATCAAGAAATTTGAATTCTGTTTCTTTCATAATTTTGCTTCAAGTCTTTTGTTGATTTCTGAATTGTATTTCAACTAGATTAAACAAGTTGTTTATTGGCTAATTCATATGATAATTATTAACTATTTTCATGTGATTCATAATAAGTGTTGGATGATGAATGTTTGTGTTTTTGTTGTTTGTTAACTTTCTTTTATATATACATTATCCAGTGTTTAACATAAGAGGCTTTCAAAATGCAACTTTTAACTTTCGCAGTCAACAACAACATATCCATTATAATCCCACAAAGTACTGTTTGAAAAGGGTAGATTTTATGCAAAATGGCAATTTGATTAACAAAATTTTAACTACTTGGAGAAATATTTGAATGCTGGATAAAGGAGGTAGTACCAAACTTAACCGTGTTAAAGAATCGTTAAGAGTGTCTGTGGCAATTCACAAAGGAAAGACAAACCGAATTTAATCTTGTGATACATATTTCTGTCTCTTTTATTTTATCGAAATTATTTACTGAACAACTTCTTATATTTTGATCTTCCAAATAACGGAGAAAGAACTCATATACGAATGCCTCATCTAAGCGCGAAACTATGAAACTCCTTGTGCAATAAAATATGTTAATTCAATTTTCTCGCATGTAGATCTTATTTTGATACATCGTTTTTTCAAATTAATGAGTTTGGAGTCACTGTATGGTGTAATATGAGACTGTCTCATCTTTTTTGAGCTACTGTAATTCAATTTGTAAGAGTAGACTGTGATACAATTGTTTGTATAGCTCATTATTTTTATTTATTAACGTAAAGATTTAATGGTTTCATTCAGAAGCTTTTCCATTTTTCGAGTTTCAATAGGCATATTTATATTTCTGATATCTCGATTTGTGGGAATTTTAATCTGCTTTCATAGACAACGTATATTTATTTCTGATAAATGAGTTCTAGGTTGAAATTGAAAATCAAATAGACTTATTATGTGTCTTAAGGGGATATACTGTCAAAAAGTAAAGCGTAACGGAAGTATTCCGTAAACAGGTTTGGTTTTTTGAAATAAAATAGCACAAGAACACGTTTTGAGGCTTTCAAATATTATGTGGACATCCTTAGTTTGTTAGAGTTTAACCTTTAAATTATGATTGTATATCTCAGTGTGTCAATTGCTTATATGATCCTTCCATGTAGTTTTCATACAAACTAACATAGTTTTCATAAAAACTCATTAGCTGAGGTAATGAAATGATTAGTTTATATTTCAGATTCCTGTGGAATCAAGATAAGATGTGATTCTCCATTTTCCTTCCTTCTATATCTAGATTACATATGGATGTTTCATATATGTTTTGTTGTGGTTCCCTCAAATAGTATTTAATTAACGAAAATTTTAATTTAAGATTATTCTTAGCACATTACTCTATGGTTTTCAATATTTTGTAAGACTAGAATAACATTTTTTTATACTTACGGAACTATACATGAGAATAGCTCTAATGTTTAGAACTTACAAATAAAATTATAGAAAATTGTTGCAGTGTTCACTAACCATTCTGATCAACTAATTTTGTCTCGATGCTATGTCAGGTTTCAAATTAATGAAAAGGTAGAAAGCTAACATAGTACCCAGAATGCAAAAAGCGAATAGCGACCTCCCTTTTGGATAAGATGTTGCGATTTTAAACTGTTGTATTAAGGATATCATGTGATACATATTACTCTTCATAGTGGATGACAAGACCAAAGGAAGTTGTAATATTGGAATTTTATCATGTTCAAGAGTACATGAGTAATTATTTCAGATCTAAATTACATTAATAATAGTTTGTTAAGGTTGATTTAGATAACTATAGTATGTGAATCAATGAAGTTTGTGTAAATGAAGCTATTCATTGACAAAAATGGTTTTTTAAATTTCCTCATTTATGTGTATCCATAATTTATTTGATTTATTTGGTTCAAGGTTGTTGCTTACAAGCTACTTGAGGCAACTCAAAGTTGATTATTATTCATAACTTGCAAGAAGTGGCAAAGGGCATCACCTTTTGAAGTCGCCTTCTTTTGCAAAAGATAGATTTTATGTAGCTCAGTTTACAACAAAGTGATTTGTTACCCTAAATGCTTGATTTTGGTTTATAAATGTTGATCTT
>NC_061114.1:287445-333476 GCF_002878395.1 Capsicum annuum
CAGGTTGAATTACTTAATACCCTTGTAGAATCCTATTACCTTCTCCCTAGTTTGGGTAAATTTATAGCATGGATATGATATAATGCTATGCTCGAAATATAGTTTTACAATTTGAAGAGTGATTTGTATATTTAGCCTTAATGGGATAGTGTGATTGTTTTGGAATGATAAGTCTGGTAGAGTTCACTTGAGTACCCTTAGTAATGTGTTGTCTAGTAATGATTTACAAAAATCGGATGAATAGTTGATAATAATGAATGGTGGATAAATGACGGTTTTGGTCTAATGATGAACCTAGACTAGATGTTAGATGTTGACTATTAAATGAATAGTGGTTAGGTGTTATCCCGTGAATAAGGATTATGTGAAGGATAATATTTAGGCTAATAACTAGAGGTTAAGTGATGACTCGCGAACTAGAGGTTTAATAATAATAAATGTTGGTAAGCTAATGATGAATAATTGTGATGTATTGATAAGATAGATAGATTTACGGTTATGAGTATATCAGCTTGCGTCTGTACACCTATTATATGCAGCGTAATGATGATACATTGATACTCGACAAAGCCAGAGGATATTTTGATGATATTGATACCCGGTTCGAGTTTGGAGGATACTATTAAGATGATATTGATACCCGGCAAGGCCGGAGGATATTATGATGATATTGATATCTGGTTCGAGTCCGTAGGATACTATTGAGATGATATTGATATCCGGCAAGGCCGGAGGATATTGTGATAATATTGATATCCAATTCGAGTTCGAAGGATACTATTGAGATGATATTGATACCTGGTGAGGCCGGAGGTTGATGACGATGATGATGGCCTTGATAAGGACAGTTATAATGCATTGTGATATTAATGGTATATTTTGCATTCATTTCTACATGTGCATCGCGTATCACCAGTATACACTTATATCTATCAACCGATATGGGATGGTTGCATAGATATGGGTGAAGAAAAATGTCTTATGGTATTGTTTGTTGATTGAACCTTCCGAGTCTGGGTCGGTGGGGGTACGCATAGGCTCGGTTAGGTATTTGGTTGTCCGAAGTAGCCGGTTATTTACGATGTTATTCATATTGTTATTATCATTCCTAAGTAATGTGTTGATATAGTTTTGTTGTCTAGTAATATTTAACAAAAATAAGGGATGAATAGTTGATAATAATGAATGGTGGATAAATGATGGTTTTGGTCTAATGATGAACCTAGACTAGTTATTAGATGTTGACTATTATATGAATAGTGGTTAGTCGTTATCCCGTGAATAAGGATTATTTGAAGGATAATGTTTAGGCTAATAAATAGAGGTTATGTGATGACTAGTGAACTAGCAGTTTAATAATAATAAATGTTAGTTAGCTAATAATAAGTAATTGGGATGTATTGATAAGATAGATATCTTTACTATTATGATTATATCGGCTTGCGTCTGTGCACCTATTATATACCTATATTTATGTGTTGAGCATTATGATGATACATTGATACCGGACAAGGCCGGAGGATATTATGATGATATTAATACCCGGTTCTAGTTTGGAGGATACTATTGAGACGATATTGATACCAGGCAAGGTCGGAGGATATTATGATGATATTGACACCCGCTTTGAGTCCGGTGGATACTATTGAAATGATATTGATACCCAAAAAGGTCGGAGGATATTGTGATAATATTGACACCCAGTTTGAGTCCGATGGTTACTATTAAGATGATATTGATACCCGGTAAGGCCGGAGGTTAATGATGATGATAATGGTCCTGATAAAGATAGTTATGATGCATTGTGTTATTGATGGTATATTTTGCATTCATTCCTGTATGTACATCACCTATCACCAGTATGCACTTATGTCTATCAACTATGGGACAGTTGCATAGATATGGGTGAAGAATATGTCTTGTGTTATTGTTTGTTGATTGAACCTTCTGAGTCTGGGTCGGTGGGGGTACGCATAGGCTCGACTAGGTATTTGTTATTGATATTGTTATTATCATGGTTATGATCATTATTATGGCTAGCTTATGACGGATTGGTCATGGATCCTGTATTGGGATTGAGGTATGTCTTTGGCCTTTCCTATCTTATAATTGCATTACTATACACGATTATTGTATGTCTAGCCATATGGATTAGAAGTCCTGAGTATGTTGGCATTAAATCCTAATAGTATTATAATGAGGTCTAAAGATGAGAATATGATGATTTAAGTTATGTTTGAGATGACCTCCTTTATATATATATATATATATATATATATATGTATATATATATGTATATATATATTATATTTATATATAAATATATCTATGTCTAGCTATATGAAGCCATGGTACTATCGGATATTCCTTCATTCATTGTTCATTTGTATAGTCGTTCCTTTGCCTTGTATATTATAGTATATCTTTCCTTCGCTCTTTACTTGTATATTGACCCGGGATATACAGTATATCATTGGCATATTTTGAATATATCCGGAATAGGATAGTTCACCTTGATTCTTCCTTAGTGTTCTTATGTTAGACTCTTGGACATAAATATGATAGTTGTCTCTTGTTATTCTCATGGACCTATTATATGATATGTGGACTCTTGGTTGTAGTTTTCATTCTGTTTATATGTTGTATATATCTACTTATCTTTGGAGCTCAGTTGATAGTTGCCTACTGAGTACCATTTGTTTGGTACTCATACTACACCTCTGTAGCCTGCAGGTCATAGTACAGGTTATCACCATTGATATGTGCATTGGGTGGAGTAGCCCTGATTCAGAGACTTAGAGTGAGCTTCTGACATTTGGAGTATTACTTATCTCTCTTCTACGTATTAGACTAGCCTCTAAGTTGTATTTAAAGGTAAGTTGAATCAGAGTATTTCTCTTTGATATATCACTTTTGTACTCTTATTATGTTTAGAAGCTCTTGTACTGATACCACTAGGTTTTGGAATTCGTCTATGTATTGATCTTTATCTCACATATTCCACATTCTTTTCTTTATATTATTGGGTAGTTTGTTACTAGCCGTTACAGACTACAGGTTGGCTTGCCTACTTGTGGAGTATGGTAGGCACTATTATAACCTAAAAATTTGGGTCGTGATAAATTGGTATTAGAGCCTAGGTTTCTTCGGTGTATTAGTACAAGAGCTAAATGTTTGTAGAGTCCTGCGGATCGGTGCGAAGACGTCCATAACCTATCTTCAGGAGGCTACAGTGACATTTTTGGAAATTTACTTCATGACTCCTTATCGTGTGTCTCCATTCCTAAGAACCTTGAACATATTCTTTGACTTTATTCTATTCCCGAAGGACGATGCGATATTATTGATAGTTGCGGATGAGACTCCAATATGCATTTCTAGAATTTTTGTACAGTATAAAACTAATGAGTCAAAGATTTATATCGAAGATCTTCAGCGGTAGATAAAAAGGATTTAGGTTGAGTCCCTATTAGACTTGTGGAGTGTGGTATAGTTCTTCGGGCCATGCTGACCATTTTGGATTTTGAGGTGTAGTATTTCAAAGTATTTTTGATTCTTGATTTGGTTGTGTTATGATGGGATGCTGGTCAAGAAAATGCCCCTAGTATGAAATAGGTGGTTAGATAGAGTTAGCATGTGTTCCCCGCCAACCTAGAGTTCCTAAGACAGACTATGATTTTGGATGTTTAGACATAAATTTATGGATTTCTCCTAACGCTAGTTGGCCATCCATTTGAGCTCAGTTTGTGTCCTCACCCTGTTGATACTCCAGGAATTGCTATGAGTATAGGGCGATCGACTACTAGTATAGAGAGTGTCTTCGACATGGGAGTTTCAGTTATTCAGCTCATTCAGATTTGCCTCGTGATGTTGTGGCATCTTCAGTTATAGATGGTGTGTTTGGCAACTCAGTTGATGATTCAGTTGGTTGGTCTGAGTTAGGCTCGTTCAGATTTATTTTTCCTATGCCCATCAGGCATATGATTGCGGATGTCGCCACGACTGGTGTGCTTTTATTCTCGCCTTTATCTCTTATTATTTGAATTGATATTTTCATACCCATTGATAATTATATGCCTTGGTGAATTCATATCGGTCATTATATGCCTTATTGTTGAATTTATGATTATATTATTACTCTATGGTTTATTTATTTTAGTAGTGGATGAAGTACATATAATTGATATTTCTCCCCTATGGGTGTGGTTTTGGGTTCGAGTCCCATTTAGCTTGGCACATTAGTCCTGTTGTGGCCCTTGAGTGGTACATAATATTGATGTTCATTTTGGTACCACCTATCGAGTATATTGATTTGGATATTGTTGTTGCTATTGCTACCACTGCATGAGGGTACTGATATTACTTGATATTATCACTTAATGTTGCTACTTTATAATTTATTCTTGCTGGGTAGCTGTATAGACTAGTGTTATCTAGTTAGAATCTCATTTTCTTGTGCTATTATTTGGTGGATTGAGTAGATATAGCCCGATTTGATGATTTCTTTTCCCTAGCATGGCGAGGTTGATTGTGTTCCCTCTTGGTTAGCTGTATTAGATTGATTCGGGGATGTATTGTGATATCAAAAGGCAGGTTAATCTTTTGTGGCGCTATTATCACCCTAGAGTTGCAAATGTAGTTGCAATGCCTATTATTGAGTCTGAGATCCTTAGACTTACCTTCTGGGTTGCAAAGGTTTTTTCCTTGGCTGTTCTTTTAGATATAGCCATTTGTGAGATTGACCAGTTTGAGGTTTGCTCTTCATTTGTGGCTATTTCTTTGTCCGATAGCGATTTGATGTTGATGTTGAGATGTCATGGATTCATCTTTTAGGTAAGTTGGTATGCTCTCTTGTGATGGATTTCCTTGTTGTTAGTGTTGAGATAGGATACTCTTTTGTCTTTGTGATTTAGTTTTGTCTAGAGAAGATGAAATATAGGTGGCCTTTCTTGTGATCGCTTCTAAAGTTGGGAAATTAGAAACTCTTTAGCTTGAGTTGTTGGTACTCTGGTGGTTGTCTCGACTTTGACCTTGGCTTTGAGATTGTTATTTCTTCTTTGATGATGTGGTTCTTGGGTGGATTCAGGAAATTCCTATTTCAGTTTTTGTTTGGCCTAGTAAGGCTTGGTGGAGTGATTGTCCTCGATGATATGTGTTTAGGGATATTTCTTTGCCTAGATGGGGTATCGTATTGGTTCAGTTTTCACTTGATGATTTGGAATGGCTATTGGAAAGTTGATAAATTTATATTATTAGTGCCTACCCATTCTTAGTTTTGTTTAGATATTTGAGGCTGAGCGATTCAGACTTGGTATTGATATTTCAACTTGTTGTTGTAGAGCTTGCGTGGAGCTTCTATTTTAGAGTTGTCTTTATTCAGATTTCATTTATAGGCTGGTTGAGCCTACTCTATGGTTTTCTATTCAGTCTTCTTGACGTCGATTGGATTATAGTTGATAAGTGTTCAGATAATAGCTCATGGCCCCATATTGGTTATATCAGCTTGACCTCGAGATTCAATTTTCTTTAGGAATTTTGGATGATTTACTCAATGGGAGTAATATACTTGAGTTGGAATCAACATGTTGTGGTTGAGATTTGCGTGCATCAGTCTTTTCAGTTCAGTTGGAGGACATTTAGCTGTTGAATTAAGGTTTGGTTGTTTGGGAAGTAAAGTGAGGGTGCAGTTGAAAAAGGGATACCTGTGGTGAAATCCCTTGGAAGTGTTCTCTCCTTGTGGAGGTTACCTGGGAAGTCATTCTCGGAGCATGCAGGCCCAGTACCTCATCACTTCGAGCCTTTGAGATTCTTTCTATTCTTTGACTTCGGGATGAAAGTCCTTTTAGTAGTGAATATTGTAATGACTCTTTAGGTCATTTTCCATATTTATGCTTATCTTTACCATTTGATCTTCTCCATAGCTGCCCCAAGTCATTTATGACTTGCAGGGACTGAGGGCTCGGTTATCGGGCAATTCGTTTTTTTTAGAGTCGACTCCTACTTAGAAGTCTTCGTTTGTTTCAAATGGCTATCGATCAAAACCTACAGCGAAATGATCTCGAATGAAAATTTTGACTGCGCCAGCATATCCAAAATATTGATTTTAGTAAAGGTAGACCTTTGGTTCGGGTTCCAATGCATCCGAGCTCATTTCGACCTATTAGTTGGAAATTCATAAAATTAAAATTATATATGTGGGCCCCACTATTTTCCTAAACGACCATGTATGGAAGTTTTGATGATGTCAATGGATTTGAATTGTGGTTTACACTCACATTTCACTATTGGATCATATATTTTGGGTCCCAAATGAGTTCTGAGGGTCAAAAACAAGTTTTTGAGTTTGCTGTCGCAGGGTACCGCGTCTGTTCAATGAAGGGGTCGCGTTTTGGGAATTTTTCTTCCACATTTGAGAACCTAAAACCCTAAATGGGTATGATAACTCGAAATTGAGTCTTGTGGGTGTCTAGAGAGTTTGATAACCATCTTTTATCATGATTATCATCCGGATTAAGGTAAGATTTCATCACTTTATTGGTGAATTTCATTGTTCTTGACTCAAAACTCCAATTTAGCTTAGGGCTAGATTTAGCCCCAAATTTCCTTGGTTTGCACCCATCAATTGAGGGTTATGCTTCCTTGGTGATAGATGAGCATTGGGTTGACCTCGGAAACACGATTTTCGTATGTAGGACCCACTTGGAGTTTTTGGTGTCATTTTTGGACCCGAAGCACAATAGTGAAATATGGATATTGTTAGACTCGTATTGATTAGTAGATTATATTCTTGATAGTGTGATGATATTTTGGAGAATGTGAAGTGAAGACGAGCATGTGGTGCTTGAAGTGTGATTTTGCAGTTCAGCCTTGAGGTAGGCTTCTGTCTACTTTTCTTCATGGATGATATATGATATATATTACGTGTCAACGTGAATTTTAAGATTGATATTGGATAGAATGACTTAGTATTGGATATACATATAAGTTTGGAGATTAGATAGGTTTTTGGACCCGTAGGTTGAATTACTTAATACCCTTGTAGAATCCTATTGTCTTCTCCCTAGTTTGGGTAAATTTGTAGCATGGATATGATATAATTCTATGCTCGGAATATGGTTTTAGTATTTGAAGCATGATTTATATATTTATCCTTATTGGGCTAGTGTAATAGTTTTAGAACCGTAAGTTTGGTAGAGTTGACTTGATTACCCTTGTTTATAGTCGAAGTTACTATCTTAGGTGTTAATATGGCTTGCTTTGACATCTAGAGGATGAACTAGATACCTTAGCCTAGTTTGGAGCATAGTATGCCTAATTATGGAAATTATGGATTAGAGGTGAGATCATCCGGCCTACTTAGGCCAAGATTTGTGTTAGCCCTTATTGACTTAGTTGTGGACAGTAGACTTAGTTGATACTAATGAGCCTTATTTATGAGAATTACTTGGTGAATTGATAAATTGTGATGATTTTCGTCGGATTATGATATTTTCCCCCTAGAGATGCATTTTCTTCTTTGTTATAATATTTTGCCCATAGAGATGCATTTTCCTCCTAATTATGATATTTTTCCCATAGAGATGCATTTTCCTCTTAATTATGATATTTTCCCCATAGAGATACATTTTCTTCCGAATTATGATATTTGGCCCATAGAGATGCATTTTTTCTCTTAATTATGATATTTTGCCTATAGAGATGCAATTTCCTCTTTGTTATGATATTTGGCCCATAGAGATGATTTTCCTCTCAGTTATGATTATTGAGCTAATAGAGATGATTTTCCTCTTGGTCTTGATGTATAACCTATAGATATGAGATGGTTAATAGAGACGATATGCTTGTTGATATTATGCCTCCTAGATGTGAGATGCCTTCTATATGTGAGATGATTATAGATATGCTATGATTTATAAATATGATTATTGGTATGAGTTCCGGGTATGTATATAGGCCTAATACCATAATTATGATGTTGTGATTATTCCGGATAAATTAATGGGACAAGGGCCGTGTTATGGTACTGATTAAATATCCAAGAAGTGTTAATCATTGTGAATGATGTGATTGCAATTTATGAATATGAATATGTATATGTTTTTATACACATCTCTCCGGTATGGTATGGAGGAAGATGCGGTATGATTCCTATTATTCCACTTATTGAATACTGGTGATGGCATGCACATGTTTGGTTTGTTCATGATTATTTACCATTATAAATGATGTGATTATAGACGAAATGTGATCTTATGGTTGTTTTTCTTGTTAGACGATTAAGCTATGTGGTAACTAGTTTTCTATTAGCTAACTATTGAACTTGATGTCTAGCAAGCTATTGTATTAGTTAATGAATCTTGTTTAGTTGGAACATGGTAGCTAATGATGGTCAGTTAATGAATGATGTCATTTAATAAAAGATGGTTAGGCGATAAGTAGTAATGTTCTAGTAATGATTAATAAAAATAGGATGAATAGTTGATAATAATGAATGGTGGATAAATGACGGTTTTGGTCTAATGATAAACCTAGACTAGATGTTAGATGTTGACTATTAAATGAATAGTGGTTAGTTGTTATCTTGTGAATAAGGATTATGTGAAGGATAATGTTTAGGCTAATAACTAGAGGTTATGTGATGACTAGCGAACTAGCGGTTTAATAATAATAAATGTTGGTTAGCTAATAATGAATAATTGGGATGTATTGATAAGATAGATATCTTTACGGTTATGAGTATATCGACTTACGTCTGTGCACCTATTATATGCCTATATTTATGTGTCGAGAGTTATGATGATACATTGATATCCGGCAAAGCCGGAGGATATTATGATAATATTGATGCCCGGTTTGAGTCCGGAGGATACTATTGAGATAATATTTATACCCGGCAAGGCCGGAGGATATTATGATGATATTAATACCTGGTTCAAGTCCGGAGGATACTATTGAGATGATATTGATACCCGGCAAGGCCGGACGATATTTTGATAATATTGATACCTGGTTCGAGTCCGGAGGATACTATTGAGATAATATTGATACCCGGTGAGGCTAGAGGTTGATGACGATGATGATTGTCCTGATGAGATAGTTATGAAGCATTGTGATATTGATGGTATATTTTGCATTCATTCCTACATGCACATCGCCTATCACCAGTATGCACCAATATCTATCGGTCGGTATGGGACGGTTGCATAAATATGGGTAAAGAATTTGTCTTGTGTTATTGTTTGTTGATTAAACCTTCTGAGTCTGGGGCGGTGGGGGTATGCATAGGCTTGGCTAGGTATTTGGTTTTCCAGAGTAGACGGTCATTTACGATGTTTTTGATATTGTTATTATCATGGTTATGATCATTATTATGGCTAGCATATAACAGATTGGTCATGGATCCGGTATTGGGATTGAGGTATGTCTTCGACCTTTGCTATCTTATGATTGCATTACTGTGCACGATTATTGTATGTCTAGCCGTATGGATTAGAAGTCCTGAGTATATTGGCATTAAATCCTGATAGTATTATAATGAGGTCTAAAATGAGAACATGACGATTTAGGTTATGTTTGATATGACCTCCTATTTATATATATATATATATATAAATATGTATGTATATATATATATATATATGTATATATATATGTATATATGTCTAGCTATATGAAGCCATGGTACTATCGGATATACCTTCATTCATTGTTCATATTGTATAGTTGTTCCTTCACTTTGTACATTACAATATATCTTTCTTTCGCTCTTTACTTGTCTATTGACTCAGGATATACGGTATAGCATTGGTATATTTTGAATGTAGCCGGAATAGGATAGTTCAACTTGATTCTTCCTTAGTCTTCTTATGTTAGATTCTTGGACATAAATATGATAGTTGTCCCTTGTTATTCTCATTGACTTATTATATGATTTGTGGACTCTTGGTTGTCATTTCCATTCTGTTTATATGTTGTATATATCTACTTTATCTTTGGAGCTCAGTTGGCAGTTGCCTACTGAGTACTATTCGTTTGGTACTCATACTACACCTCTGCAGCCTGCAGATCATAGTGTGGGTTATCGTCATTGATGTGTGCATCGGGTGGAGTAGCCCTAATTCAGAGACTTAGAGTGAGCTTCTGACGTTTACAATATTACTTATCTCATTCCTATGTATTATACTAACCTCTAAGTTGTATTCAGAGGTAAGTTGAATCAGTGTATTTCTCCTTGACATATCACGTTTGTACTTCTATTATTTTTAGAAGTTCTTGTACTGATACCACTAGGTTTTGGGATCCGTCTATGTATTGATCTTTATCTCATATATTCCACATTCTTTTCTTTATGTTATTAGGTAGTCCGTTACTAGATGTTCCAGACTACGGGTTGGCTTGCCTACTGGTGGGTTATAGTAGGCGCCATCATGACCTGAAAAGTTGGGTCGTGATATACAGTACAGGGGGATTCGGAGGAGCTTCCTGAACAATCTCAGTTAGGGAAAAGTGAAGCTGAGGAGAGATATGTAAACAACATTGAGGGAGGTGGACAAGAGTCTAAAGATGGTGATGAAGAAAATGAAAATGTGAAAGAGGAGGAATTGGAGAGTGATAAAGAGAGAGGATGATCATCGACATAATGATAGTGGATCACCAATGGGGCGTGAATTAATATAGACATCCCAGCATGATCCTGTCAAAACTTTTAGTATTGACAGGTTTCAAGTTGCGATGCTGATAAATGACCCAGAAGCAAAACAACTAACTGGTCAAATTGTACTTATATGTTAGATGGGGAAAATTTTTGAACATTTTCTGAAAATTATGAACAACGAAAACATAGGTGGACTTTTTAAGAAGAGCTGCATTGGACGCTTTCTTGAGTTGCCTGAGGACCCCTCTGCCCATATCTGTATATGGTCTTCTCAAGAGCAGGATCAAGTATGCGTGGGATGATAAAGATCCGGAGAAGGGGGCAAAAAGAAGATAGAGGAAATCTGGATCAACTACTGTGGCATGCCTGTTTGTTTCCTATATCATTTTCATTTAGAAACGAGCATTGTTGTCCTCCGGCAAATCAAGATATTTCCCTAAGCAACTTTCCCTAAAATAAGCATTCAATTTTTATTCTCAAAGTATTTTTCTGAAGGCATCGAAAGATTTTCCCATGCCTGACTTAACCATGGAATCAATCGTTAAATCTGCGACACCATTGCACAACATTCTCACAGGATAATGATCAATGATGAAGGCTTTGAACAACTTTTCGGTGGAAGGGATATTAGCACCTGCATCATCTCTTTTTAAACATTCCACCTCCCCGTGTTCATCATATTTTCCTCCCGATTGAGATAACGCTTGTAAAGCAAGCTCATAGAGTGGTGGGTATAGCCTAGCTGGTTCACTTGTTCCTTTACTTGGACTTGATTCGATTTCTGTTTTTTTGGGAACCATATTATCTAAAATTAATAGGAACACAAAAAAATATATTATAGTTGATTAATGTATCATTAAAAAAGGATAACAGTAAATCAAACAAGAAAAACAGTAAAATAACAGTTGCAACAGATCACCGATCTGTTGGACCAGGTAGTATATCTATTGCAACATATAACTAAAATATTGCAGTGGATGAATAATCTGTTGCAACAATAAAAAATATATCACTCATCTTTTAAGACAGATGAATGGTCTGTGCAACAAATCACACATTGTTGCGACATATGAGTTATCTGTTGGGATAATTAAATAACCTGTTGCAATGGATGTGTAATCTGTTGCAAAAATACAAAACAAATCACTTATCTATTAAGAAAAATGGTCTGTGCAGCAGATCACATATCTGTTGCAATATGTGAGTGATTTGTTGGAACAGTTAAATAACCTGTAGGAATGGCTGAGTAATCTGTTGCGACAATATAAAACATATCACTCATCTGTTGAGAAAGATGAATGGTCTGCTCAACAGATCACACATCTGTTGCAATATATGAGTGATCTATTGAAACAGTTAAATAATTCGTAGCAATGGCTGAGTAATCTGTTGTGACAATATAAAACATATCACTTATTTGTTGAGAAAGATGAATGGTTTCTACAACAGATCACACATCTGTTGCAATATATGAGTGATTTGTCAGAGCAGTTAACTAACCTGCAGCAACAGCTAAGTAATCTGTTGTGATAATACAAAATATATCACTCATCTGTTGAGAAATATGAATGATCTGTGCAACAGGTCACACATCTATTAAACACATGACTGAACTGTTGGAACAGTTATCAACGATCAATATCGTTTATATTTCTTCCAACATAGGATCAACTATCACGGAAAATGAATGATCAGTTGGAAAAATCAAGTCTTGGACATTTCCTGTAAGAAGAGTTGATAGGATTTTATCCAATAGGAGGTTCATCTATTGCATTAGATCATTAATATGATGGTTCTTCTATTGCACCAGATGGTTAATTAGTTACATCAGATTTTTTATCCGACACTTAATCTGTTGAAACATATGGTAAATTTATTAAAACATATAGTAAATTTATTGCATCAGATAGTTAATCTATTGCATCAGAATTGTAATCTGATGGTTCCTCTAGTGCATCAGATAGTTGATCTGTTGCATCATATGATAAATCTGTTGCATCAGATGGTTAATATGTCACACCAGATGGGTAATCTGTCGGAGGAAACAAAAAATAGTAGCACGATTTTGTTCAACAAAAAAATAGGAATTTCACCATTTTTACCAAGAACAAGAATAGAACAAATCAATCCAAATTGTCATTTTGTTTTTATAAACACAAACAATAAAAATCAAACTTCAAAAAATACAACAAACAACAAAATATCATAATTTACTTCGAAAAGAGAAGAGAAGAAATACCAGAAATTATGATTTTATTAAGACCATATTTCAAATTAATGCAACAAATATTGAAATTGTTAACCAATACTCTAAGAGAAGTTGGTTCAAGTTCCTTATTTTTTTCAAAAATAAAAAGGCCATAAATTTTTACCTGTGAAAGAAGAAAAGGAAGGATGAAGAATTCGAAGTTGTTGTGGCCGGAGAGCAAAGCTGTCACGTTGATTAAAAGTTAAAGTTGAAAAGGTCTCGAAGCCCATCTATTTGTAGTCGGATGTTGAAGTCTCCGAGGATTGGAATGAGAAATTTACAAAACAGTTGGTTGGGAGAGTGTTGAGAGAAGCTGTCAAGAGAGGAATGAGAGACAAGTTGATTTGAATTGAAGAGGGGAACTTGAAACCCAACTATATATCGCCGAAGGTAGAATTCGCCGGGGTTGAAGAGAGAAAAGAGGGCAACTCAAAGCCCAACTATTTATCGCCGGAGGTAGAAGTCTTCGGGGTTTGAAGGGAGAAATTTTGCAGAACTGTTGGTTGAGAGAGAGTTGAGAGAAGTTGTCGAGAGAGAGGAGAAAGTGGTTGATTTGGATTGAAGAGGGGTGTGGGTTGGGTTGATTTGTATTATTGAAAAGATTAGAAAGTTTTGAAAATTTTAATCAAGTCCACGATTAACTTAATCAAGTTTTCTAGTGATGTTTGACCCTATCTGTTGATCAATGTCACCAATTCTTCATTTAAGACTTAAAAGACACCTTTTCTTCAATTTTCTTAAGCTATATTTAAAATAAAATCTTTATAATTGTGTCTTTGAATAAGTATTGTCAAAATTTGTACAAATAATGTTATAATAACAGTTGTGTTAATAACAGTTAAGTTATAAATATACGTACTTTAATAGATAAAGAAATTATACGATATTTAATTTTTATATTTATCAATTAAATTAATCAAACAATATATAATTTATTAGAAATTGAAGATTATAGTAAAAACTTTTAAGAGCATCAATGGACTTGTACAATAATTAAAAATATAAAGACAAACTCAATAAATGGAGGAGTTTAGCATATTATATTGATATACCAAATGGAAAGGCCAAAGTGGCAAGAAAAAAAATGTATGAAAAAAATAATTTGATCAATTGCACGTCACAATTTTAGAGGAAGAAAAATAATTTTATTAACTACATGTCATAATATTAGCGAAAAAAATAATTAACAACACATGTCTCAACTTTAGAGGATTTTAAGAAATATATAAGTAAAAATTTATTTCATAAAAATATTGATCAATTTTTTTTTTATGAAAATAGTCTTCACTACTTGCATAGAAGATGCCATTTAGAAATTTTGCGACCAGCTCAGCTAAAAGCTATGTGCATTGAATATACCAAACTTTATTTACGTCTTCAACAGGTGAAAATGCAAGGAAGAAAGGAAGGGAGAAAAGGGCAACTAACAATTGTTGTTTTCTTTAAATGGGGTTAAAATGACTCTCAATAGACTGAAATGACTTTCAATAATTTATTAAGCATTGGGGGATTTAAATTCGTAACTCCTCAGTTCAATTTCTTCTCCCTCGTCGCCTCCTTCCCACTCTTTTGCTTCTTCGGTGCCATTTTCACTAGCGATAAGGATGAGAGAAAACGTAGGAGAGAAGAGCTGGTTAAATAGGAAAATGGTAGGGGAAGCAAACAAAAGCATAGTCAAGGGAGGGAGAATTTAACTTAATTGATGCAATTGTGAGGGCCACATGTGATGTGACATTATTATTTCCCTTTCTAGATTAAATAGGTGCTTAATACTACTTAGAGACAAGATAAAACAAAAATACTCATCATTGATTTTTTTGCTGACCAATAGGGTACCTCAGATTCTTCCCACCAGTTATTAATGAGGTGGCAACTTATTTTATATGGATAAGGATATTTCTTATTATTTAATCTTGATATCGTTCCAATAGACATATTCTTTGACTTTCCTATAGTGTATTAGTATATTCCTTCCATTATATACCGATAAGAATATTTTTTGTCATTTAATCCTTAAATGGTTCGAATAGATATATTCTGAGCATCCTGCTTTTTACATTCTTTCTACGGAATGAAAACGAGACTTGTCTTTCCTAGTTGGAAAATAACTCATTTTATTTTTCTTTTCTATCTGCTTTTTGTGTGATTGGCACTTCACCACCTAATAATAGAAACACAAATGACAAAATAACTCTACATTTTCTCCTCCGAGTCACTTTCAGCAAGACACTGATCTTCCAAATCATCGACGTCATTTCCAATCTCTTCATCAACATCATCGTTTCGAGGAGTTTATCTCCAGAAACTGAAGTAGTAGTAGGTGATCTTCCTATAAAGTGCTCAAAGGGGTCAGCCTAGAGTTAGTCTGATAATATGGCAAAGAGCCCCGGAGAGCAAAGAATGCATTTTTAGACTTGTCTCTCGCACCATCAACTATACCAAAAAGGGACTGTGAGACACTACTCGAACAGAACAGGAACAGGAGGCATACCTGGAGCTAATTTAACTAACTGTCCATTGTTAAATTTACGGGCTTGGTAAGGCCACAAAAAGGACTCGGATACAGTGCAAAATACATGAAGTTTTGTAATCATACCTTAAGAAATTAGAACATAACATTGAGGGGTCTAATTAATTTTTTTTCTATTCTTGATTGGTTGATTTGGAAAATCTTGAAGAATGTTGCCTGATTTTCTGCTTCACTAGAGTTTCATATCGGTACTGTATTGAAAAAAGAATGTAAAAAGATAATGCAAATTATATTTTTTTTCACTTATCGTCATGTAAGCTTTTGGAGCAGCATGACCTATAGGTCACGAGTTTGAGTCGTGGAATCAGTCATTGCTATTTGTTTCGGGTGGGTTGGCTGTGTTTCAATACCTGGGGGCGATCCTTCTCCATATCCCGTGTGAATGCAAGATCTTTGTCCACTGAGCTGCCTTTTTATCGTTTAGCTTTATGATATATAGCAATTTTTGTCATTGCTCGTTATGCTTGTTTTCATGATGTTATATGTCCTGCTAGTGTTTCCAATGTAAGACATTTATACTACTTGCCTATCTGTATATGTATTGAAGACTAATTCAATATATGACCAAGTCAAATTTAATTTGTCAGTAGTGTCCTATTTTCTTGGACTGTTAGCAAGTCATGCTGCAGAAGTGGATAGTTATTGCCTAGTTAGTGGATAATTGGCTTAATGGTTTATTTGTTTTGTAAGTCTATATAAAGACTTGTCTTTAGTTGTTTTTGAAAATACAGAAAAGCTGAGTTTCAACACATATTGAGCCCTCTTTCTTTCAACCCCTTCTCTTTAATATTTTTGCAGTCTACACATCCCAACATTTGTGGTATTAGAGTCATGGAAAGTAGCAGCAATTCCTCGGGTGTGACACAACCACTCAGTCCCATCTGTATGGGAGAAAGTTACGAATTCTAGAGTATTCGTATGAGAACTATACTCAAATCCCAAAATCTTTGGGACTTGGTAGAAATTGAATTTGCAGATCCCGACGAAGGAGATAGACTACGAAACAACAAGCAAAAAGATGCTAAGGTGCTGGTGTTTATCCAACAAGCTGTCTATGATAGTATTTTTTCACGGATTGCGGCGATGTCTTGGTCCATTCTACAGAAGGAGTTTCAAGGTGATTCAAAGGTCATTGTGGTGAGACTTCAATCACTTCGGTGTGACTTTGAAACCTTAATGATGAAAATTGGAGAGTTTATTGTTTTTTTTTTTTCCAAAGCAGTGGAAATTGTTAGCAAAATGCGATCCTATGGCGAGAAAGTTACTGACTAGACCATTCTGGAAAAGATACTGTGAAGCTTGACTCCAAAATTTGATCATGTAGTTGCTGTGATTGAAGAGTATAAGGATCTTTCAGTATTTTCCTTTGATGAATTCATGGAATCTCTTCATGCTTATGAGGCAAGACCCAACTGATCTACTGAAAAGAATGAAGAGAAGGCATTCCATGTGAAGGATGCTACAACTAAGTATGGAGAAAACAATGGTCCAGCAAGCAGAGGCAGAGGAAGAAGAGGATTCCGTGGTGGTCGTGGTCGTGGTTATGGAGGAGGCAGAGGAAGGAATGATGAGCACAAGCAGTCCAATGAGCAAAGTAACCAGAAAAATGCCATTCAATGTCATCACTGTCAGCGCTACAGGCATATAAGGGCTGACTGCTAGTATAAAGACCAGAAAATAAACTTTGCGGCAGGAGAAAATGAGGAAGAGAATTATCTCTTTGCTTGCATTGATGCAGATCATAAGCCAAGTGATTTATGGTTTGTAGATAGTGGTTGTTCAAATCATATAACGGGCACCAAATCTATGTTTCAAGAGCTTGATGACAAGCAAAGGAAGAAGGTGCAACTTGGCAACACAAAAGAGATGTAGGTTCAAAGAAAAGGCAAGGTGATTGTCGACACTAGCCACGACAAAGTAAAAGTGCTGGATAATGTTAAGTTTGTACCTAATCTAGGATACAATTTGATAAGTGTTGGAAAGCTAATGACTGATGGATATTCTCTTTGGTTCAATGATGATGCGTGTGTCATTACAAACAAGAAGTCAGGTAAAAAGGTTCGCATCACCATGACGCAAAATAATATTTTTTCTTTGATGTTTCAAATATGGAAATTTTTTCCCTTGGTGCAAGTGCAAAAAATGACTAAAAGTTGTGGCATCTGAGGTACGATCACCTTAACATAAAAGGCTTGAAATTGCTCGTTGACAAAGGTATGGTTCTTGGACTACCAAAAATTGATTCTATTGAATTATGTGAAGGATGCATTTATGGAAAAAAAACTAAAAAATCTTTTGCTGTTGGAAAGGCTTGGAGGGCTTCAAAATGTCTTGAATTAATACATGCTGATTTATGTGGACCTATGCATACTACATATTTTTGTGGCAGTTATTATTTTCTACTCTTTACTGATGATTATAGTCGCATGAGTTGGGTCTATTTTTTGGAAAGCAAATCAGATACATTTCAGAAATTCAAGCAATTCAAAGCCATGGTTGAGAAACAAAGTGGGATGTCCAACAAAACCTTTCGCACTGATAGAGGCAACGAATTCTTATCCAAGGAATTTAATTTCTTTTGTGAAGAAAGTGGCATCCACAGGGAGATAACAGCACCATATACACTGTAGAAAAATGGTGTCGCTGAGCGAAAAAATTGCACAGTTGTGGAGATGGCAAGAAGCATGTTGCAAGCAAATGGACTTCCGAATCATTTTTGGGCTGAAGTTGTGGCGACATCAGTCCATTTATTAAATCTATCTCCCACAAGTGCTGTTCTAAATCAAACTCCATTTGAAGTTTGGCAGGGTAGAAAACCATCTGTAAGCTATTTAAGAATTTTTGGTTGTATTGCTTATGCTTTGATAAATTCTCAATTCCGTCATAAGTTGGATGAGAAATCTAAAAAATGCATTTTAATTGGTTATTGTACACAATCCAAAGCATATAGATTGTATACCCCCCTTAGTAGAAAGATTTTAATAAGAAGGGAGGTAGTATTAGCAAGTTGGAATTGAAGTGGAAGAAATGGTAAGATGCAAGAGCAGATTCCTATGCCAACTGGAATCACTTTTGATGGAATTCAACAACCAAATGCTGCAGCTACAGCAACGGGTTCTTCTACAACTTCCTCAAATTCATATTCTTCAGCTTCACCGAGCAAAACCTCTTTAGATACAACTCTTGAAGAGTCTCTAGATGAGCCAATTCCATTAAGAATATCACCAAGACCTATAAAGCCGAATCCCAAGTATGCTAATGACATATATACATCTGGTCAATTTTCTTTTGCTGTTTCAAATCCTACACATTATGGAGAAGCATCTGAAAAGGAAGAGTGGTGGAGTGCGATGGTTGAAGAGATAAATTCTATCGAAAAGATTGGCACATGGAAGATGGTGGAATTACCGGAAGACAAAAATACAATCGGCTTGAAGTGGATCTTGAAGAAAAAGTTTGTAGCGGATGGGAGCCTACAGAAGCATAAAGCTTGTCTTGTGGCAAAAGGATATGCGCAGCAACATGGTATAGATTTTGAAGAAATATTTTCTCCAGTTGCTCGGTTTGAAACCGTTAGACCTGTTCTAGCATTGGCTGGGCAGCCACAATGGCTAGTTTATCAATTTGATGTCAAGTCGGCATTTCTCAATGGAGACTTACAAGAAGAGGTCTACGTAACACAACCCAAAGGTTTCATAAAGAAAGGCAATGAAACAAAGGTCTATAAGCTAAAAAAGGCATTATACGGTTTGAAGAAAGCCCCTCGAGCATGGTATAGCAAAATCGATGGGTATCTTCAAAAAAAGGGATATATGAGAAGTGAGAATGAACCGACATTGTATGTAAAGAAGAGAGGTACTGATTTCATCATTGTTTGCCTTTATGTTGATGATATTATTTATACCAGATCTTCTATTTCTCTTGTAGATGAATTTAAGTTGCAAATGATGAATGCGTTTAAGATTTCAGATATGGGTTTATTACATTACTTTCTTGTCCTTGAAGTCCATCAAGCTGAAGATGGAATATTTCTATCACACAGAGGAAATATGTCAGGGACCTTCTCATTAAATTTGGTTTGCTTAATTGCAAGCCTATAGTTACACCTATGAATGTTGGTGAAAAATTGCAGCTTAATGATGGAGCAGAGATGGATGATGCTAGAAGTTTCATAAGCCTAGTTGGAGGTTTGATTTACCTAACCCACACTCTCCCCGATATTGCATTCTCTGTTGGTGTCATTTCCAGATTCATGCAAAAACCTTCAAAGGTTCATTTTGGAGCAGCAAAAAGGGTTCTGTGCTGTATCGCTAGAACTATGGACTATGGTATTTGGTATTCACAAGTTTCCAATTTTAGATTATGTGGGTTCACTGATAGTGACTATGCTAGTTCATTGGATGATAGACGGAGCGTTTCAGCTCATGTTTTCACTTTACATTCAGGTGTGGTGACTTGGAGTTCAAAGAAACAAGCTACAACAATGTTGTCAACATCAGAAGCTCAGTACATTGCGGCACCTTCAGCAGCTTGTCAAGTCATCTGGCTTAGAAGGATATTAGCAAAACTTCAGCATAAGCAAGAAAGTGCAATAGGGATATATTGTGACAACAAAGCATCGATCGCCATGACAAAGAATCCAAGTTTTCACAGCAGAACTAAGAACATTGATGTCCGCTTCCATTTCATTCACGATTTGGTAGAAAAAGCGGAAATATTACCGAAACATTGCGGCACCCATAAGCAATTATTTAATATACTGACAAAGTCTTTGGTAGCAGACAAGTTTATTTATTTGAGGGCTTTGCTTGGTGTCTGTAACTTTGAATTAAGGGGGAGTATTGAAGACTAATTCAATATATGACCAAGTCAAATTTAATTTGTTAGTAGTTTCCTTTTTTCTTGGACTGTTAGCAAGTCATGCTGCAGTATATTTTTAGTTAACAGTAGTGGATAGTTATTGCCTAGTTAGTGGATAAGTGGCTTAGTTGTTTATTTATTTTCTAAGTCTACATAAAGACTTGTCTTCAGCTATTTATGTAAATACAAAAAACCTGAGTTTCAGCACATATTGAGCCCTGTTTCTTTCAACCTCTGATCTTTAAGATTTTTGCAGTCTACAGATCCCAACAATATGTACAGCTGGTTCCTCTAACAATTTAAAACAAATTCATTCCGCTTCAATATTTTCAAGAGGATCAATTTGGTTTTAGTTATTTAATTTAAAGAGGAAATAGTAAGATTCATAGTGATGAATTATGAGGTATATGCTTATAGAGTAAGCTCAACTAAGATAATAGAGAACTATTGAGAGAAATATTAACTGCCTCTTATTCTTGTCTTTGGGAAAATCAATGAAAAACAGTACCTGTACACTGATATTTATATACAAAGCTCTAGTGCTAATGCTTACAGTCCTAACTATCAAACTACTCAGCCAATATGGTTAATTTAGTTATGTACAACTGGCATTCCAGCTGTAACTAACACTAAAAACCTGTACAACTAACTACAGTGACAACTACCACTATTAACTTCCTTTGTAACTAACTTCAACACCCCTCCTCAAGCTGATGGCTGGAAGAGGTCTTTCAGTATCAGCTTGGAAAGAAGATAATCATGTGGTTTCTTTGCATGACTCTTATTTAAAAGATCAACTAGTTGTTCCTTTGTAGACACATGATAAGTTTTGATCAGACCCTGAAGAATTTTCTCTCTGACAAAGTGGTAGTTTTTAGTACGTTCATCAAATATGGGATTGGCTGCTATTTGAATAGAAGCATTGTTGTCACAAATAGATGAATTGGAAAGTTCATAGTGACTCCTAGCTCCTGAAATAGACCTTTTAACCAAGTGATTTCAGCTACAGCTGAAGCCATACTCCTAAACTCAGCTTCAGCCGAGCTTCTGGCAACTAGGGATACGTAGGCGGCCTATGTCGGCTTCGGTCAACCCATTAATTTCTTTTGTATATACCTAGCATTGCCTGAACAAAGTTTAACCTGATTCCTACTTCAACGGGATACATGGGCGCCCCAACGGCTCGGTCATATAACCCTAGGAAATGGAAACTGGGGCAGAATTTTCTAGAAGGAATCTCAAAAATTCACAAGAGAAGATCGACATCCAACAAAGAGAATGAAGATCATCAAAGACTTCAGATCCACTCAGATTGGTATTATCTCAAAGAAGTTTAACCTGGGGCAGAAATTTTGAGTAAGACCTTAAAATTTCCACCAAATTCTAGGACATATTCCAAATTCCCCAGCACCAGAGGTTAAAACTTTGAAAACCACCAACTGTAACAAAGTCTGGGTAGACTTAATTTTTGGCAATGATAGAACTACTTGAAGAAACCCTCCAACAATAATCATGAGTTTTGGAAACCATCCATCGGATATAGTCAGAACCGCGAGCAAGACGTTCATTGAGCTAGTACATGACATGAATGGCAGAAATTTTCTAAAATTTTATAGAAGTTTTCAAAATTATTTTCAAAATTTAAGACTATTTTCAAAAATCTTATGACTCACTTACTTAGTAATTGCCTAGACATCATTTGGAATAGAGTGTCAGGGTGGAAGTCTCAATACAGTGGAATGCCCAAGAGATGGCAAGGAGCAAATCAAGGATTGAAGAAGGTCAACATGGAGTAATTTCATTCAACTAATCATTTTTCTGTGGATGTTGGGATCAATACGCAAAATGAGAGTCTCTTTCAAAAATCTCCGAGAAAATTGGGAGCCACAACAGATCATTAATGCCCAAGAACGGTATTTTAGGGCAGCCCCAAAAATAGGTTTAATGCCCATTTACCGAGGACCTTTCATTTCTTGAGATCGTAGGCGACAAACAAAAGCACTTTATCTTCTTTACAAGTATCGTATTTAGAAGTTTCCTAAAAATAGTCGCTAGTAAAAGCGACTTTATTTCTACTAATCGTCTACCTTGAGTACAGGTACATGTAGAAAGAAGGACACTGACAAATGAAGCCAGCTAAAATTATTTTATCACTGCCACAATGGCCATTGCATATCATTGCCACAAAGGCCATCACATATCATTGGCATAGAGGCCATTACATACCTGTTGATGTGCTAGACATAACACTGGCTTCGAGGATATCATTAGCATTCAATATCTGTTGACGCACTAGACACAACACTGGCGTCGAGGATATCATCAACATTTAATATTTGTTGACGTACTAGACACAACACTGGCGTCGAAGATATCATCATCATTCAATATCTGATGACATGCTAGACACAATGCTAGCTTAGAGGATATCATCAGCATTTAATATCTGTTCACATACTAGACACAAGATGGCGTAGATGGTAACATCAGCATCCAATATATCTGTCAACACGCTAGACACAACGCTGACGTCGAGGATATCATCATCATTCAATATCTGTTCACGCTCTAGACATAACACTGGCGTAGAGGGTATCAACGGCATCCAATATATCTGTCAACACGCTAGACACAACGCTGGCATTGAGGATATCATCATCATGCAATATCTGTCGATGCGCTAAACACAATGCTGGTGTAGAGGGTATTATCAGCATCCAATTTATCTGTCGACATGCTAGAAACAACTCTAGCATCGAGGATATCATCAACATTCAATATCTATTGACGCGCTAGACACAATGCTGGCACCGAGGATATCATCAGCATTTAATATATCTGTCGACACGCTAGGCACAATGCTGGCGTCGAGGATATTATCAGCATTCAATATATTTATTGAAATGTAAGACACAATACTGGCGTCAAGGATATCATCATCTTTTCATGAATCAGTATCTGAATGCATTAAGAGCACATAATTTGGAGGGACACCTTCAGGTCGCTATCTAAGAATGAATGATATATAAGATTTCCTAGAAATTGACAATTTGAAGCTCATCTATAAGTCATATTATTTGAAATAGGATAGTGTGCAAGATCACCTATGAGTTGATAGCCTGTAGTTCATTCGTGAGCCTCAATAACATCCTAATCGGATAGTGTGCAAGATCGCCCAAAAGTTGATAGTTCAAAGGTTATCTGTAAGTCGCAACTAAATCCTTACCAGAGGATATGCAAGATTGTCAAATTGATACGTCCAAGGGTTCTCTATAAGCCGCATCATATCCAAGATCGATTATGTCTAGGATTACTCAAAGACAATCAATTTAAGGGATTATCTATAAGTCATATTGTATCCAAGGTTGGATGATGTCCAGGAACACCTGAAAGCTAGCGATTAGAGGGATATCTGTAAGTCATCTCTTATCCTAAGTCGGATGATGTACAGGATTACCTAAAATCTATAAGTTCAAAGAATATCTGTAAGTTCCCTCGTATCCAACATCAAATAATGCGTAAGATCATCTAAAGATTAACAATTTAGGAGAAATATATAAATCGATCATCAGCTACAACCAGAGAGGTTATCATGCCACATACAAGTGATATTGGTTCAATAAAGGATGACTTCACTTTTTAGGCCACAACTCACGTGGAGATATGGTAAAAGAATACATACCTATTTCGTGAATTATGTTTAGTACTAACACTTTTTGCTTGAAAAATTGTTGAGAGAATCCGAGAGGATTAAAATCTCAAATAAAAACCACAGGTGCGGACGACTTCAGGTAGGACGCAACACAAAGTGGAACTCTTTCTTAGCAACAAAATGGGACATAGTCTAAAGAGGGACGTCAAACTCCTTGGATGCGAGCTAAAGGATGATCATCACCACCATCCAACCACACCCCTGTTAGAAGACATGTAGGTATTTCAGGATATTCTGGCTTCAGCTTCACCTTCGGGATATTTTAAACTCATGCCGATGTTAACCTTCTCTTCTTTTCAAATTCGGGTGGCAATACACTTAGAGTCTTGGAAATTATGTCCAGGTAAGTTCTTGACTATGGATGTGAAGGATCCCCATTCAGGGTTAAGAGGTTACAAGCCTTTTTTCTACAACTAGATCAACTTGTCACTCATTCCGAGCCAAAGATGGTCTGAAATAAAAGACTATATTTTCTACCAATTAAGTCAAACTACAAGCAGTCTGATTTGCTGAAATTTTGAGGATATGTAGGCTAGGATCTATGTAGAAAACTCGACTGCATTACAACCTTCCCCCTAATCCCTTTATTACCCAGTTTCTCAGTTTTATCAAACACTCTAAAACTGAGATAACTTGTGAATATTTTGAAAATCGTGCTTTAAATCAAGCTATATGAACTACAAGTGGCCTCAATTCTCATGTAACCTGAGATATGTAGGAAACCTAATACCAAGGTCCAACCATGACTCTATGAAACTCGGGCGAAAACAAACCTCTTTCAGATTCAAATCTATGGTCGGACAAAAATTAGGAATGTCAACCTTCCTTTGCCCAGAGTTACTTACATCCACCCTACCCAAAGGGAGGGGGCATCTGTTTACACCTAATTTTTTCTCTCCACGACTAAATTTGATCCTGAGTTTCATCAGTTTTTAATAAACCAAAATAATTATTTCATCCAAATAAAAAAGAACTTAAAATATTTTTCGTACGTGATTTTGTCATTTTAAGTGGCGATTATGTACTATCATGTTCAGTTATACGAGATTATATGATTTGTTAGTTAACTATTTATTTTACAAAATATTGGATTTAATTAAGGCTTATCTTGAAAAAAAATTCAAATGATTAAAATCTTAATTTAAAAATAATTTATTCTCAAAAATAATTTATTTGGATAAATATGCATTCATTTTATTAAATCAAGAAGCTCGGGATTAAAAAAAAAAGGTAAACACACCTTCTTTTTTCTTTTCTTTTTTTTATTATTTTAGTTTTCATTATCGTTTTTCTCTTCATCTTTTTCCTTCTCCGTACTTCGTAGATATAATTTATTTGTTGGGATTGTTTGTTATAGATGGCCTTGAAGGCCCTAGGACGTTGTGGTATCGATATTTTAATTATTTTCATGATCATGATATAAAAATGAGCTAGCAATAGTTGTATGTGCCTTTTTTGACTTTATTCTTTGATTATTTTAGATAAAGTTTCAATCTTTGCTTAAAAGATGTATTTATGTTTTTTTAAAACTCATTGTTGTTGGATACATTTGTTTTAAGTATGTAAAGTTATTTTCTTTATGTTTAGACGAATAGTTAATGTTGAATGTTTTGCCTTTTCACCTTATTCTTTGACTATTTGAATAAAGTTTAGATCTTTACTTAAAAAACAATACCCATGTCTTGTTTAAACTTATTATTGGTAGATATATTTGTTTTTAGCATGTAAAGTTATTTCCTTTATGTTGAAAAGAATAGATAATTTTGATTGTTTCTCTTTTTTACTTTATTCTTTGTTTATTTTGGATAAAGTTTAGATCTTTACTTGACTAACAATACCCATGTCTTGTTAAAACTTATTGTTGGTAGATATTTTTTTTTTTAGCATGTAAAGTTGTTTATTTTATGTTGGAAGAATAATTATTTTAATGGATTTCAAAACCCTCATATAAGATATGAAGTGCTAGCTTTATTTTTCATCCAAGTTGTTTATTCTTCTTTGTTCGCATGTTGTCTTTTCAAAATGATAAGAAAGTTCGAACTTTTGCGGCTAAATAAAATTATTTGGATATTTTTGACTCATGCATAGTATGATTGTGAAACTTTTGGTTTGCAATTTTTATTTGTTGACTCTCATTCTTGTGCAAGTGTGCTTATTCTTTTCATTCAAAAATTGGTTCTTGATAGTTTCTTTTACTTTGAAATATGTCACTTTTATGCCTTAAACATATAGTTTCTTTATCTTTTCTTTGTATGCAAAAAATATCTCGAGTCCAAATGGACTCCTCTCCTCCCGCATCTCGTAATGGGTAAATGAGGCTCACCCCTTCGAGTCAAGTTCGAAGTTTAAACCCAAGGTCCACTACATGGCGTGCGGGTGCTAGAAGATAGACAAAGAAAGAAAATGGGTCAAAACCCATTGATGAGGTCACTAAAAGACTTGAAAAGTCTCAATTTTTATTATTGTCTTCTTTTATTTATTCATTTATTCATTTATTTATTCATTCATTTCGGCCTCGAAGCCAAAGTTGTATTTAATACAGGTGAAGCAGGACTCGAGCCAAAGGCTCGAAAAATAGTTTAGGACAGGTGAAATGGGTTGAAAACCCAACTAGACTAGGATAGGTCTCGTTTATTTGGGCCTAATGGCCTAAATCCTTTACTTTCTCCTCCCTTCCCCTTTTATGTGTTTATTTGCTTATTAGTTTTGTTTAGACTTAGTTAAAATCTGTACTAAGTCACCTAAATCTATTTTACACAAGTCTGTTTTTTTTTTTGAAGAAAAAAATCACTATTTCAATAAATTAATCTTTTCAAAGATAATCAAAAGACGATTTTCAAACAGTCCGGATATCCGCAAGTTAGCGGACGGTTTAGGTGCCTTACACCTTCCTAAAACTTTAATAGGAACCACCTATCTAGAATCTCTAACTTAAAATGATTTTCCTATTTTGAATCATTTGAAGTAACTCTCTAAAGGTTTCTTAATTCCTTTTCAAAATTAAGTGGCGACTCTCTTCAAAAGTCAAAAAATTTCTCCGCAAAACAGGAAGGGAGATTAATCAATTCAGATATAACGTTAGCATTTCCTACTGCGGTGTTTCACCAATATTTTCATCATCTTCGTCTAAATTGACCGTACCTACTTCATTTTCTTCTTGTATACCGTAATTTTCCTGAGCTTCTACATAATCCATATCATGAGTACCTACTACTTGAACTACCTCTACCGCTTCCGGGACAAAAAATTTTAACACCTCTAGTAGCAAGGTTTCTTAATTTATCCATAATATAAATTAAACTAAAAAAATTCAAAATATACAAATATAATAAAATTAAATATTCAACAATTAATACACAAAATAAAAATTAAATGTAAGAGATGGAATGACAATACAAAATTTTGGAAGTATCCAAAGGTTGCGACTTTAGAAACTTCTACTCGTACTTTGTAATCGCAAAATTAAAAAATTAAAGTGAGCACTTTAGGAAATTAAATTTATAGAATATTTGAGAATTGAGAATTGATAATTGAGATTTGAGAGAATTAAAAATTGTGTAAAAAATAATTTGAAGGTGTAGGGAATTTATAGAAAAATTTTTGGGATTAAAAAATAATTCTAAAAGTAATTTTTTTTTAATTAATGGGCTCAAACTAGCCGGTTGGACCCAAAAGTTGGGCCAACGGCTAGTTTGGCCCAAAATCCAATTTTTTTTTAAAAAAATAAAAAATTAAAACCGGATTGGGCCATTTAACCGGCGGGCCCCAACCGCGTTGGGTCTGAGCTAGGTTAATCGAGCCAAAAACAAAAAAAAATGGCCCAGGACCCGATCCCCTAAAGCCCTTGGGCTTACCGGGCAGGGTCAAACTGGGCCGGTTTCATGTAATGGGCCAACCCAGCCCATTTGACAGGCTTACCTTGACATGTATCAAAGACTTGGCCTCAATCTTACTCCACAATAACTACCTTAACTCAAATAAGCACACAACCATCTTTCATCAACAAGAAATGTTTACTCTTTCCCATCTAGACAACTATTCATCATCACTATCTCGACCTAAGGGAAAAGGTCACTGAAAAATTGGAATACCAGAACTCGGAACATGATGGGAGTACTAAGCATAACTTGATACCCTACTAAGGCGTGAGGAATAGAGCACTCAGAACATGGAATCATTAAAGAGATCTAATCTAAGGACGTACCTGATATAAATCTGAATTTTCACTGGTCGTTAAGAGTATCACATGTGCACAAGAGTCATGAACTGCATGACCTGAATTTTTGGAATTCATAACTTACGAAAAATGATTCTGACTGCTGAACAAACTGGGAACTCATCATACTAGGAACTAAGAGAGTACATGATTCCTTATCATATGCACGAACATGTACTATGATCATGAAGTGGAAACATAAAGCATGAGTATCTATCAGAATAACTGAAGTAAACTGCTGAAATAAGAATAGGTTGAGTATCGATCTTTCTCACGGCCAATTCCACTACTTACTGGCACATCTATTAGCATCTGAAAACTTGATTTGGTTACTCATTCTATCATCTCTCTCTTAGATTTAAGCCATTACTCTAAGTCTGTGAACCACTATATGGACTCTGGTATAAACTGAAATCATTTTACTCTAGATTCGGTGATATAACAATACATATAAAACTAAACTTACCCTGTAAGACGATATCTTCATGTATAGTAACGAATGCTAATACCTCCTTCTAAGATTTAACCCTTAGGTTTATATAGCCCCAAACTTCATCATATAATAGCTTAAACATTCACCAACTTAGGTTCTCCTAACACTAAATATGGATATCTCCAAACCTTTGACGGACCATACCACTTTTCTCATAGTCTACCAGCATCATGCCTGCAAACTTATATTTCTAAACCATGAAAATAAATATTATACAAAAAGGCTCAACATCATTAATCATAACTTCTTAACTTGGCTATTAAGAACATCACATATTATCTAACTAGTCTTTCTGCACCTAGCAACTCAACAATACTACTATGTCTACTAGCTACACATAACATGCAATAGTCTTAGAAAAATACTGCAACCTCATATCACCTTGGTATACTTCTACTTCATACATACAACATCATATTTCATTACGAATCAAATAAACTTAAGCGATTGCATACACCGTTCAAGCTTATTAGCCCACTTTCATATAACTAGTATCATTAACCAAGAAATCATCACATCCGCCTTCATGGACATAAACTGTTCAAACTTAATGTCTAGTGCTAAACATAATTTGCAACCCAACCTTACACACAATTCTCACAAAACATACATCATTAATCTTATGCCACTATCCTTACAACCATATTCTACATTTAAATTCAATCCTATAGTCTAGCATCTATCACCTACCACTAATGAAAAATGTAACATAATATACTAGTCCATCAAATTGGGACATTCTACCCAAATAACTCATTTTATCTAGATACTACCCACAACCAAAACGCCTTTATGACATTACTACTATACCTCAAAAATCTACCACATACCTTCTCTTAAGTTGTAATAGTTTACAACTACCAATGAAAAGAAGGTCAAGGGGGGTAAAGTCACATAATAGACATGGTCAACCTTAATCTTATATTATAACCCCAAACAATCTTATCTACTTATACGGATTTCTCACATCACACATACCCAAGAATACATGTAGACTACCTTCAAATTCCACAAACAACCATGTGTCTATAACTATAATTTACTAGCTCATCTAGCCATTTTCATACTTCAAGCAAAAAATAATTCACCTTAACTAATAACTCCTTCTCTACCTTGTACTAAACTAACACAAGGATGTATCAATTCATTACCATCTCAATATCATGCAGAAAGATTCGTCTATACATATATTCAATAAATTGCCCTTATCACTTTTCTTGCCATTACACCTTTAAACCCCCAGTTTCAACTAACACAAGAACAACAAGATGAACAACAAGTTGCTAGTGAATTGAAATAGGCCTCACACAGCTTCACTAGACTTTGATTTCATATTTTGAATAAGACAATGAGTGAAATGACATGGAAACTATGCTAGTGAATCAAAAGATCCCCACACGGCTTCACTAAACTTTGAGTTTCAATAACACAATGAAAACAAGATTACAAGAGATAGAAACTTCATACACAATAATCTATGAAATAGGAATACATATCTTACTTTGTATAAATAGAAATCTGAGTCAAACACTTCGCCCACGGACTACCTTACAATCCACACATGCTACAAGCTACCACATTAGTCTATCACTATAAAGGCGTAAATTATCCTCAAACATCGGTTATTCAACTAAAATATTTATCTACACAAAAGTGACCCTTACTCTGACTTCTAACCTTGTGACTTCATATCACCAGTTTCTTGGTCTAATCTTACTACCAATAGGTCATGACAACAAAACTTTAGCTTATACCACTGTTTGGATGGAAATACAGTTCCATCATTCTGCTACACATCATTCCCCTTTTTAGGCTTGATATTTGCAATATAAATTTTGAAAATGTCACGACCCGAATCGGGGCCCTGGCTGTGATGAGCATTCCAAACCATGAAGGCTCGAAACACCCCTATCTATCTGGTAATCATGCACATAATTCATATGATAATAAGATATACGGAAGATACACAATATTACAGAAAACATGGTCATAAATCAAATTAAATCAACAAAGGGGAAATAATGTCCCACAAAATCTATCGGCATCTGAATAACCATCTGCGAAATCTCTAATAGATGACTGAAACAAATTATTATCTAAAAACTTAGACAAGGACCATAGTAGACCCAAAACTACTAAATGATAAATGAACTAATAGACATCAGGCCTTCCAAAATATAGGAGACTCACCACTTGATTCTGCAAATCTGTTGGAAGAGATCTACTGGTTATCTGGACCCCTAAACTGTGCCTCCAAACCTGGGAGGAAAGGGGGTCAATACAAAAGTACTGGTATGTAGAGAAACAAAAAACAAAATATAATATTTTTTTCCAAATATAGGTGAGAGCAATTATAAAGTAGTTTCATATCAAATCATTTGAAAACACATGGGCATAATGTAATAGCTTTCAACAATAATATAATGCAGTTGATCTAGGTGGAATACCCTACATATAACATATACACCAACTGTCAAATTTTGGTTGCCGCTGAGATTAGAGTATAAGTGAGGGGAAGACACACAAGATCACATAGCAGGGTGTCTTGACCTAATAAAGTATAGCAGTGCCCAAGATCACCTAGCCTGGGCTCCTAACCATAGTGCCAATTTGGGAATGACATAAAGTCAAGTACACAATATCACTTAGCCTGGTACCAAATCCCCATGTCGGCAAACACGGTTTCCAGCGATGAGCCCAGGGATTCAAAATATGAAATTAGTTTAAAAAGCCCATGGTTGAATCTTGAGTTGCTTGGGTTTTTATTTTAAAACCCTAAGGAGAGTTCTTGAGCAATTTTTGAAGAATGGAGGTGTATTTTGGGATATTTAGGAACTGAATTTCGTGTTTATGGCTAAATAAGGGTGGGAAAAGGACCATTTTGCCCCCAAAACGGAGTATTTAAGTCACTTGAGTAATAATATATGCGGAGCACACCTTATGGCATAATATAGGTTGTGCAGCGCACTATTTATTGCACACATTAGGTTATGCGTCACACAACTTATGGCATAAGTTAGGGTGTGCATCGCACACCTTATGCTGCACGACACACTCCACTTTGCAAAGCCATAACTTCTTCCTCGGGTGTCGGATTTTTACAAAAGTGGTATCATTGGAAAAATAATTCGAATATCTTTCATTTAATATATAGTAGGCACTCTAATTAAATATATACAAAGAGTAATGGTCGATTCAAGTTGACCTAAGTTTCAACGCTCACTAAAATTCGAACGATAGGAAAACTTTCAACTTGTCCTTGATCTTTGGGACTAGGTTTCCACACTACATAATTCACTAACACACTAAACTTGCATTGGATTTATGACTTTTGGAACCTTTACGTGAAGGAAATGATGATTTTCGTTCTCGTCTAAATGCAGGGTGTTACATTATCTCCCCCTTGGGATCCTTTGTTCCCGAGTAATGGGTAGGAACTTGTTGAAGCATAAAGGTATGGAATAATGCGGACATGGTGTGCCTTCTAAGAAAGGACGTAACTAATCTGAAATATTTATACTTCTATAATGAAACTGAATTTTGAGCTGACTTTACTTTTCTTGATTCAAGAAGCTGATTCGTGCTGAAAATTTAGGATTCCCTTGAAATATTCATGATCCAATCATACATATTGAAATTAGGTAGTGATAACTTATGTAAGTATGAATCATAAGACATCAAGACTTAGATCGTACAAGGGTATTACACTATTTGAGCTGAAATGTTTGAAAAATTTTGAGATTATACGCTGAACTCTTATGCACCGAGTCATGAATAGATAGCTGAATCTGATACATTATGCTTGAAATGAACTGAACTCACAATTTATATGGATGGAATAGATTATCTCTTGGGAATGGCCATACGCATGAGACTTCGGATAGTAGGACTGGGTTAAAAGATGGAAAAACCATAGTAACTTGTCTGCTCGACTGTTAAACTGAATAACAGACTGAATTATACTAGACACTTATACTTAACTGGAGTATCTCTTCAACACTCTAAAGAAGTTCTAGCAGTAATAGGAAGCCACGAATCTTGGGTATGGATTACATAAGAAATCCAACTGAGGGTACACTACTCTGCAGTCTGGAATATAGACATATAACTCATAAAGACGCACTTCACATATTCTACTAACCATCTATCGATATAGCTCCCACACTCTACCCTAAGAACATACACACACACCTTTCAGCTAACCATCACATGCATTAAAGACTTGGACCCAACCTTACTTCGCACTTATGGCCTTATCTAAAATAAGAATACTATGATCTTCCAGCAACTAGAAACATTTACTCATCACCACTACCATCACATAAAGAAGAGTCACTAAAGATTAGAACATAAGATCTTGAAGCATGGAAGGATGTTATATGAAACTTGACACTTAACTAAGGCCTGGGGAATAGCAAATCAACATTTGAGATTTATCAAAGAAAAAAATGAATTGGGCCATACATGGCTATGATCTATATTCCACCTATTGTAAAGAGTATAACATGAATTCATGGGAGCTGAGCACACTATAAAGAGTGAATACATGAGTCATGAGCTGCATGACCTCAATTTAGAGTTCATAACATATGGAATATGATTCCGACAGCTGAATGAATTGAAGTTCCTTATTTAGGAATATGGAATAGCACATGATTTTCTATCATATACAAGAACATGAACTATGATCATGGAACTGAAATGTGAGGTGTGAGTAGGTATTAGCATAACTGAAAAATACTGAGACTGGAATGGGTTGAGCCTCACTCTTCCTTTCTGATGTTCTATGTCATACTGACATCACTGCTAGAATCTGAAAGCCTGACTTGGTTATTCGCTCTATCATATCCCCCTTAGCTTCAAGCCATCATATTAAGTTTGGGAGATCCCTTACTAGACTTTAAACTGAAGTATACTCACTGCACTTGGGGTCTGGAAAATACTATACACGTATATCATGGAACTTAACCTGAATGACTATACCTGAAAGTGAAAAACCCACTATTAATACTACCTTCTGAGATACACTTTATCTTTCTATAGACCCAGTAGTCATCCTATAATACTTGCATACTTACTAACTTTGGGTCTTCATGGGTATCCCCATAGTCAGAGTGCATACCCTCTAGTGCTTTAAATCTTATTTCTATTAGTTTAATCTTCAAAAACTTAAACTTAGAAGCTATCACTGAACATGGATATCACCAAGCCTTTAATGAATCATACTACTTCTGACATAGCCTACCAATATCGCGACTCCAAACTTACATCTCTCTACTATGAGAAGCAAGATCATATAAAAAGGCTCAACACTATCAGTCAAAAATCCTTAACTTGGCTATTTAGAACACCATATACCATCTAACTAGTCTTTCTCCACCTAGCAACTCAACAGTACCACTAGTCACACAAAATGTGTAATAGTCTAAGAAAATACTGCAACCTCAGATCACCTTGGGTATGCTTCTACATTATATATGCAACATCATACTTCAGTACGAATCAAAGAAACTTAATATCTTGGATATACCGTTTAAGCCTATTAGATTACTTCCATAAAATTAGTATCATTAACCAAGCAATTATCACATCCACCTTCATGGACATCAATTGTTCAAAACTTAATGTCTAGTGCTAAACATGATTTTACAACCCAACCTTATGCATGATTCTCACTTGGATACCATGAAATAGACATCAATAAACACTAGTAAACTAGAACTTCCAATCAACAAATAATTGATCTTGACTTTATGGTCTTCCTTATCATAACTCATTAGCACGTAATATTTTAACACATCAAGACTACTAATTTTTCCCACAAAACATTCATCATTAATCTCATGCCACTATTTTTACCACCACATTCTACATTAAATTCAAGCATATAGTATCGTACCAATCATCCATCACTACTGAAAAATGCAACATAATATTCTAGTCCATAAAATTTGGTTCATACTATACAAACGCCTCAAAAAAATCACTACATACCTTTTCACAAGTAGTACTAGTTTACAATTACCAACGAAAAGAAGGTCAAGGGGTAAAGTTACATAATAGACATGATCAACCTTAATCTTATATTATAACCCCATATAATCTTTTCTACTTATACGGATTTCTCACCCCATACTTACTTACCCAAACATACATTTAGACTACCTTCAAATTCCACAAACAACCATGATTCTATACTTATAACTTACTGGCTAATATAACCATTTTCACACTACAAGCAACCGACAAATCACCCTAACTAACAACTCCTTCTCTACTTTCTACTAAACTAACGCACAAGGACGAATCACCTCTTTACCAACTCAATCTCATGCGAATAGATTCAGCTATATATATATTAAACCAACACAAGAACAACAAGTCGCTAGTGAATCAAAATAGGCCTCACACGGCTTCACTAGACTTTGATTTTGTATTTTAAACAAGAAAATGAGATGAATGACAAGTCAACTATGCTAGTGAATCGAAAGAGCCCCTCACGGCTTCACTAGACTTTATTTTTTTCAACAACACCTTGATGACAAGATTACATGAGATAGAAATTTAATATGCAATATCCAATGAACTAAGAATACACATCTTACTCTGTATAAATAAAATTGGAGTCAAAAACTTCCTCCACGGACTACTATACCATCCGCACATGCTACTAGTTACCATATTAGTCTATCATCATAAGGGGTAAATCATTCTCGAATATCGGTTATTCAACTAAAATATTCATTTACACAAAGGTCACCCTTGCTCTGACTTCTAAATTTGTGACTTTACATCACCAACTTCTTCGTCTAATTTCACTACAAATAGGTTATGACAACAACACTTTAACAATACTACTATTCGGATGGAAATACAGTTTCAACATTCTACTACACATCATCCCTCCTTAAGCAAGACATTTGTAACATAAATTTGAAGGGAAATAAATGCAATTAATACCTCAAGATGAAAAGGATGATTCCATCAGGATCAATGTTTACGTCGGAATCAATACACATTGAAGAACTAACAGACTCTTCTCAAGTCCTTGCACAAATTTTAACTCATATATGGTTCAATCAGAAAGGACCATACCATTTAGATTCTAAACTTCTGCACTTGAATCACCTCAATAATAAGGCATATCTGAGGACATTAGAGTAAGGAAAGAATTTGGGATGACTTTTTTAACTTTCCTATGGGAGACACCATAGCACAAATTAGAGTACAAAAGAGGAACATTCTGACTCTATTGCACGAACTAGAACATAAAGAAAGAGAGACATTTCTAAACGCCTAGTAGCCTCCTGCTTATAAGTGTGGCGAGCTACAGACCCATAAATAAGACTCTACCCGACACTATTTCAAAGACACCCTGGGACCATGAACTATGCTTTGATACCAATTTTGTCACAACTCGAACCGGGGAGCTGGCCGTGACGAGCATTCCAAACTATGAGGTCCTGAAACACCCCTATCTATCTGGTAATCATGCACATAATTCATATGATAAAAAGATATACGGAAGATACACAATATTATGAAAAATATGGTCATAAATCAAATGAAATCAACAAAGGTGAAATAATGCCCCACAATATCTATCGACATCTGAACAACCGTCTACGAAATCTCTACTACATGACTGAAACAAATTACTGTCTGAAAACTGGGACAAGGCCCCCACTAGACCCAAAACTACTAAATGATAAATGAACTGACAGACATCAGGCCTTCCGAAATATAGAAGTCTCACCACTTGATTCTGAAAATCAATAGGAAAAGATCTATTGGTTATCTGGACCCCTAAACTGTGCCTCCATACCTGGGAGAAAAGGGGGTCAATACAAAAGTACTGGTATGCAAAGAAATAAAAAATAAAATATAATATTTCTTTCCAAATATATGTGAGAGCCATTATAAAGGAGTTTTATATCAAATCATTTGAAAACACATGGGCATAATGTAATAGTTTTCAACAACAATGTAATGCAGCTGAACTAGGTGGAATACCCTACAGATAACATTTACACCAACTGTCAAATCTTGGTTGCCGCCGAGATTAGAGTATAAGTGAGGGGAATACACACAAGATCACACAACAGGGTGTCTCAACCCAATAAAGTATAGGAGTGCCCAAGATCACTTAGCCTGGGCTCCTAACCATAGTCCCAATTTTGATGACATAAAATCAAGTACACAAGATCACTTAGCCTGGTACCAAATCCCTATGTCGGTAAACACGGTTTCCAGCGATGAGCCCTTACACTCAAATGCCTTCTTCAGAAATCCTCCTATCTCATTTTAAATGAATGCATCAAACTCCATTTAATTCAATCACATATCTTATTTTGTAGGGTATCGTCATACCCGACTGGAAAGCCATCAATATCACATCATTCTTTCATGCAACCATTATTTTCATCATATTTCAACATAACAACCCTCTCATTGAAAGTCAAAATCATGACCATTTTCAAAATATTTCATGTCACGCTTGTCAAGATGATTTCAAACATTTCAGATCATATGAGAATTTAAAATGAGATCATATAAAGAGAGGTATTTCATATAATTCATGCTCTCAAGTTATCATCTTTTCAGAATAAATGCATGTACATATATCATACCTCAAACCACTTCGGGAATAGGCCTAAAGACCAAATTAGTATCATAAAACATTTAAAACGGGATTATATTCATAATTTCAAAACCCCCATTTTTAAAATATGAATTTTTAAGCCCATGAGGTTTTTGAGATAACCCTACGTACCTCTATATGCGAAGATGATAGGTGCTTCTTGAAGCCTACATTCTGGGAATTCCAAATATGCAATTAGTTTTAAAAACCCACGGTTGAATCTTGAGTTGCTTTGGTTTTTAATTTGAAACTCTAAAGAGAGTTCTTGAGAAATTTTGATGAATAAAGGTGTATTTTGGGGTATTTGGAAATTGAATTTCGTGTTTATGGCTAAATAAGAGTGGTAAAAGGACCATTTTGCCCGAAAAATGGAGTGTTTAAGTCACTTGAGTAATAATATATGCGGCGCACACCTTATCACATATTATAGGTTGTGCGGCGCACTCTTTATCACACACATTAGGTTGTGTGTCGCACGCATTATGGCATAAGTTAGGGTGTGTGTCACACACCTTATGCTGCACTACACACTCCACTTTGCAAAGCCATAACTTCTTCCTCGGGTGTCAAATTTTTGCAAAAGTAGTATCATTGGAAAGATAATTCGAATACCTTTCATTTGATATATAGTAGGCACTCTAATTCAGTATATACATAGTGTAATTTCAATTGAAGTTAACCTAAGTTTCAATGCTCAATAAAATTCTAACGATAGGAAAACTTTCAACTTGTACTTGATCTTGGGGACCTCTATGATCTCAATTCATGATTAAATAGGTTTCCACAACACATAATTTATTAACGCACTAAACTTGCATTGGATTTATGGCTTTTTGAACCTTTATGTGAAGGAAATGACGATTTTGGTTCTCATCCGAAATGAGGTGTGTTATAGAAAAGGACTGAATACACTTAATACAGCAGGCTGAAAAGCACGATCTCATCAGAATCAAAGTTCACACTAGAATCAATACACTCTGAAGCACTAACGCACTCTTCTTAAGCCCTTGCACAATTTTAAAATCTTACATGGCTCAATCAGAAAGGACCATACCATTTAAATTCTAAACTTCTGCACTTGATTTACCTCAATAATAAGACATATCTAACCACATCAAAGTAAGAAAGCAATTGGGATAACTTTACTTTTGTATGGACAACACCATAGCAAGAATTTGAGTATGAAAGAGGAATATTCTGACTCCATAGCACGAACTAGAACATGAAGAAAGGAAAATATTCATAAACGCCTAGTAGCCTCCTTTTTATAAGTGTGGCGCGCTACATACCCATAAATAAGGCTCTACCCGACGTGATTTCGTAGACACCCTGGGACCATGAACCTAGCTCTGATACCAAGTTTTTCACGAACCAAACTAGGACCTGGCTGTGATAGACATCCCGAACCATGAAGGCCAGGGCGTCCAACTTTATCTGGTAATCATGCACAATATTAATACAATAAAAAAAGATGCAAAAATATAATCAATACGGAAACATGGTCATACTATATATTTAGCTTAACAATAAGGAATGAAATCCAGAATCAACTAAACAACATCTGGAATAGCCTGCGAAATCCCTACTACATAATAAAATGACAACTATATGAAACTGGGACAAGGCCCATAGTAGACCTAAACAAAAATAAATAACATAAACTGAAAGACACAAGACTTCTGGAATAAAGAAGGCTCGCCAACTGCACACTTCACTGCTGTCTGAAAACTTTACTATTTAGCAGTATCTCTGAACTGAGCTTTAGATCCTGGAAGGTGGGGGTCAATACAAATGTACTGGTACGCAGAGAAAATCCAAAATAATAATTTATATTCAACATATATGCGAGCAATTTAAAATAGTGTATAAACATATCATATGGTAAGAAATCATATGGGCATTTTCGAAAGACTCTGAAAAATCATCTGAACTCTGTGACACTCTTTGTTTTACTTCTATGCTTGGTGGTATACCCTACAACTCTGAAATTCCACGGGCTATATGGAATCTGCCATTGACTCGGCGGGGAAGCTTTCAACCCAAGTGTGCCGCAAGGGTTGGAGTCTCTGACTCTGCTACGCCACACGGCCGTCGCTAGCGTAAAAAATAATATATCTGGATCAGGAAATCGCAATTTTAGACTAAGATTTACTTGAACTCAAGCCTTCTTCGGGTAACTACCTAACCCTCTTTAAGCCCATTTTTAACTCTTTAAAACATGCATTCTCTGAAAACATATTCTGAAAACATACTCTGTTATGAAGACATATTTATGGTATCGTCATACCATTGACTTGCAAGTCACATCTCTGAGCGATTATTACATATTACAATCTCTGTTTTCAAAACATAAATTTTGAACCACCATATCAATAAATCATTTCAAAGTCCTTCTTCTCTAAAACTCATGTAAACACATGCATGAAACTCTCTTTGTCAAACTTTCAATGATGCAAGGTGGTCATGTCAAACTCTTAATCTCATGCAAATCTCTTTTTTAACAAAATATATTTTCATTAAGAAACTCCCTCTTTTAAATCTCTAAAACATGCTCAAAGTACTATGGTATTTGAGTAAACTATTTTCAACCCATAAATGATGCATTTCAATCAATCACCATAAGATCATAAACATAAGGTTATCACAAGAGAGGGATTTTCATTATTTGAGCTCTCAAAAAAATCTTCAATTTCAAGTCTCATACATATACCTATGTGTAAATCAATTTAAGGGATAACGCCTAAAAGCGAAAACAATAATACCATTAAACATGCGATAAGAATAATAAAATCATGGATTTCAATACCCTTTTAACAAATTCATGCTTGATGATCTTTAAATCATAATTGAGTGTTTTCAACAAGCCCATGTAGTTTTACAATAAACCCCACGTACCTTAATTTAGAAGCTTTTGAATGAACTCTCACGTTAGGAATTCTATACATACGATTGATGGGTTCTTCTTGTAGCCCTCATAATGGGGATTTTTATTCTTGAATAATTAAGGAAAATCTATGGTTAAATCTTGAGATATGTTGATTTTTGGGTTGAAACCCTAAGGAGTGTTCTTGGTGATTTTGAGAGAAAATAATGTTATTTTTGTGTTAAGGGGATTTAATCCCATGTTATGTCTGAATAGGGGGTGGAAAATATCACTTTTTCACTTAAAATCGTGAAAACAGAACCTGGAATTTTGGCGCGCGATGCTATTATCTCAATAACCAAAATGGCCATAACTTTTTCCTCGGGTATCGGATTTTGGCGAAATTGATATAGTTGGAAGCTAATTCGAAGAGCTTCCATTTGATATATAGTAGGTCCTCTAATTTTTTATATACAATGAGTTATGATCAGTTAAAGTTGACCCAAGTTTCGATGCTTACTCAAACTCGAATGATAGGAAAGATTTTAACTCGTCCTTGAGTTTGGGGACCTCTATGATCTCAATTCATGCTCAAATAGGTTCCCATACTACAAAATTGATTAACATTCCAAATTTGCATAGGATTTATGTCTTTTGGATCATCTACGCATAGAAACGATGGTTTTTGTTCTAGCTCAAAATGCAGGATGTTACAGCTACTAAAATATCAACAACTATTACTGAAGGTCTCTTAAGTTGCCAATTGATCGGGGGATCGATAAATCTTATTAAGTTATTTTTGTTGAGATAAGGGCATGTTAAGCTTGTTAATGTTGCAATTACAACGTATGTGTCACGACCCAAAATAAGGCCTGGCGGTGACGAGCATTTCGAACCATGAAGGCCCGAAACACCCCTATCTATTTGGTAATCATGCACCTAATTCATATGATCAAAGTAATGCGGAAGAAATGAAATAATTCGGAAAAATGGTCATATATATATGAAAAGAAACAATAATGGATAAATAAAGTTCCCCCAACATCAATCAACCCCTAAACAACTGTCTGCAGAAATCTCTAACAAATGACTGAGTCAAGAAACTGTATATAAACTGGGACAAGGCCCAGTAGACCCCCAAAACTAATTATAAGATAAAAAGACTGCAAGACATAAGACCTTCCGAAACATAGAAGGCTCAGCACTTTTCTCTGCAACTCTGTCTGAATAATCTTTTGATTCTCTTTACCCCTAGACTGGGCCTCTGAACTTGAGAGGTTGGAGAGGGGAGGGGGTTATTACAAAAGTACTGCCACGCAGAGATAAAAACATAATATTTTTACAAAATATAGTTGAGAGCCATTATAAAGCAATTTCGTAGCAAATCATTTAAAAACACATGGGCATAATGCAATAGTTTCTCAACAACAATAAAATGCAACTGAGCTAGGTGGAATACCCAACATAATTTACACCAACTGTCGAACCTCGGTTGCCACCGAGATTAGAGTATAAGTGAGGGAGAGATATATAAGATCACATAGCATTGTATCTTGACCCAATGGTAGTGCCCAAGATCACTTAGACCGGGCTCCTACCTATAATCCTAATTTGCGAATGACATAAAGTCAAGTACACAAGATCACTTAGCCTGGTACCAAATTTTTATGCTGGGAAACACGTTTTCCAGCAATGAGCCCTTACACTCTAACGGCTTCTTTGGGCATCCACATTTCATCTCATTCAATCACATATTATGTTCTGTAGGGTATCGTCACACCTGAATTGTAAGTCCTCAATATCATTTCCACATATGCATAACCATGTAAAAACCAAGGTGCTTCATCATTTACAAGTGGTGAACAATAGTTATTTCAAATTTCATGCTCTCTTTTGTTGATCACAGTATGATATGGGGTATCAAGGGATTATCATGGGAATTTGAAAGCAATTAATCATTCACATTTATCACACTTCCATAAAAAATCTCAAATTACATATGTATGGTTTCAACCATTGAAGTATATAGGCAAACAATTCCCATGACATAAAGAAAGGTGACTGAGAAATCATATTGAAAGCAAGTTATTAGCATTTCTTTGAAAACCCCCATTTAAAACCATGCATGTTCATAAAAACTACACCCATGAGATTTTAGGATAAGCCCACGTACCTCTATATGCGAATATGATAGGTTTTTCTTAAAGCCTACATTGCAGAGATTCCAAATCTTCAATTTGTTTTGAAGACCCATGGTTGAATCTTGAACAATTTGGATGAATGAAGGTGTATTTTTGGGTCTTTGGGAACTGAATTTCATGTTTATGGCTAAATAAGGGTGGAAAAGGACCATTTTGCCCCAAAAACGAAGTGTTTAAGTCACCTAAAATCCTTACATAGGCGGTGCCTATGCTATCACCTATGTTTACATAGACGGTACCTATGCTATCACCTATGTTTACACAAGCGCCGCCAATTCTATTGCCTATGTTTACATAGGCGCCGTCGACTACTTTGAAAGGCCATAACTTCTTTCTCGGGTGTTGGATTTTAGAAAAATTGGTATCGTTGGAAAGCTAACTCGAATACATATCATTTGACACATAGTAGTCTCTCTAATGCGACATATATAGATAGTTATGGTCAATCGAAGATGACACAAATTACAATGTCCCCTAAAACTTAATTGATCAAAATAGTTTCAACTTGTCCTTGAGTTGAAGGACCTCTATGGTCTAAATTCAATCTTGAATGGATTTACATACTACACAAATAATTAACATGCCATATTGGCATAGGATTTATGCCTTCGGGATTATCAACGCATCGAAATCATGGTTTTTATTCTAGGCCATAATGTGGGGTGTTACCTTATCTCCCCTTGGGATTATTCGTCCTCGAATGATGGGTAGGAATATATTGAAGCTTAGAGGTATGGAATAACACGGACATGATATGTTTATCTAAGAAAGAATACACTGATCTGAAACATGACTATAAAACTAGAACTACTGATGTTCTAAATTCTTATACTGGATGTACATATCTGATGCTTGAATACACAACTGAAGAGACTCATAGGCTGAATTCTCATAATTAATCATGCATATCTGGTGCATGGATTTCTTACTGAGTTGTTCTCATGAATGCAGAACTGAATACACTGATAAGCTGAACTTTTCTATTGAACGTGCATTTCTAATGCATGCATATCTGACTGAACTGACGTATGACGTATGGCTTAATACGTAATGATAATTGGTGCGAAGCTTGTAATAAGAATCTATGCATGCAACTGAATAGGGTATCTCCCCCTTGGGACCCTATGTCCCTCTATGAATGCTCAATTCACTGAGATGCTCAAAAAACTGAGGTGATGTACTAGGACCCTACAAATTTAACTATAACTGAACATCTGGAATCTGAATCTAGTACATGATGTATGAATTGGGCTATACTCGTAACTACTGGTATACTCTATCTTGGAATAGTAGCATGTCTCATATTTCGGGTAGCATGAATAAGTGTAAAGATGAGAAAACAAGTCATGGGAATCTGACTACTAAACTGACTTATTGGCCATACAGACTAAATTATACTACACCCTCATACTTAACTGGAGTATTCTCTTCAACACTCTCTCTAAGGAAGTCCTAGCTATAATAAGGAGCCATGAATCTTGGGTATGGATTATACAAGACATCCAACTAAGGAAATCACAACATTGACACTACTCTGTAGTCTAGAATATAGACATATAACTCCTAAATTAGGATAGAATTTATAGACCTTTCGCAATACAACTTCTTACTTTAAGGCTTAGAGTACTTCCGGAATATCCCTTAACTATACTATTCCCTATAAATATCATATTCATTCAACTCAGCTTAAAATTCTCATATGAGCATTGACAAATCTTTCTACTAATGTTGGAAATAACTTAATCTCTTCGCCGTGATCAAGCTTAACTCTAAGTCACAAAAAAAATAAAACATGCCAGACCACACTATTATTCTAAACCATATGATGCCACTTTCTACACCATTTTTAAAGATCACATCCTAAGCATAACATGCCTTACCACTTCAATGACTACTCTAAACTCTTAATATGAAGTCGCTAATGCATATGGCGACCTTCCACTACAATCCCAAAACGTCATTCAAGCATAATTTTAACGACATGTTAACTTAAAGCCAGACGCCCATAAATACATACTTCACATAGTTTTCTACACTATTATCAATATAACTCCTATGCGCTATCCTAAAAACAAACACACACACACTTTTCCACTAACCATCACATGTATTAAAGACTTGGCCCCAAATCTTACTTCATACTTATGGACTTATCTAAACAAGCATACTATGATCTTCCATCAACAAGAACATTTACTTCATCACCACTATCATTGCATAGGGAGGGTAACTAAAAGGTTAAATCATAAGACCTTGAAGAATGAAAAGATTTTTATATAGGACTGAGCACAGTATAAACAGTGAGTACATGCGTCATGAGTTGTATGAACTCAACTAGAGTTCATAACATAAGGAATGTGATTCTGACTACTTGAATGAACTAGAACTCATTATCTCGGAACTGGAAGAGCACTTGACTCTCTATCATATACAGGAATCATGAACTACTATCACAGAACTGGATCGTAAGGCATGAGTAAGCATCCAAATAACTTAAAACGAAAATACTGAGGTAGGAATAGGTTGAGATTCACCCTAACTTTCTAATGTTCTATATCATGCTGCATCACTACTAAAATCTGAGAGCCTTACTTAGTCATTTATTCTATCATCTCCCCCTTGACTTCAAGTCATCATATAAAGTTTGGGAGATCCTTTACAAAATTCTAACTGAACTACAGTTATTGCACTCTAGGATCTGAAAAAAATGACAGTACACACATATCATAGAACTTAACCCGAATGAATACCTTCCGGGATACACTCTATCTTTGCATATCCACTAATAGACATAGTATAATGCTTACACACTTATTTATATCGGTTCAAGCTTCAAAACTCAAACTTAGATTCTAACTCATCATGGGTATCACTAGGCCTTTGATGAACCATATCACTTTCGACTCAGCCTACCACTATTGCGACTCCAAATTTATATCCCTTTACTATGAGAATAAAGATCACATCAAAAGGCTCAACACTTTCCATCAAGGCTCCTTAACTTGGCTATCTAGAACACCATATACCATCTAACTAGTCTTTTTTTTCGAACTAGCAATTCAACGGTACCACTAGTCACACGCAACATATAATATTCCTAGAGAAATGCCACAACTCCATATCGCGTTGGGCATATTTACCTACCATACCTACAACATTATACTTCATTAAAAATAAACTTAAACTTAAGCCATTTGATACACCGTTCAAGCCTATTAGATCACTTCCATTACCATATAACAAGTATCATTAACGAAGAAATCATCACATCCACGTTCATGGACATCAACTATTCAAACTTAATATCTAGTGCTATTGCATGATTTATAACCCAACCTTACACAAATTTTTCACTTAGAAACTATATATAAACATCACGAAACACTAGTTTACTAGAACTTCATAACCACAATAATCGATCACGACCTAACATTTTTTTTCCTTATCATAATCCATTAGCATGTACTATTTTAGCACCTCAAGCCTACTAATTTAATCCCACAAAACATGCATCATCAAACTCTTGCCACTATTTACCACCACACCATTTAAATTCAAGCCTATAGTTTAGTATCATTCATTTACCACCATTGAAGAATGCAACATAATATAA
>NC_061114.1:336476-339108 GCF_002878395.1 Capsicum annuum
TTTAGTATCATTCATTTACCACCATTGAAGAATGCAACATAATATAAATATAATAATCCATCAAATTAACATTCTATCCCAAATATTTCAAAATCTCCTACGTACCTTCTCATAAGTAGTACTATTTTACAACTACCAACGAAAGAAGGTCAAGGGGTAAGGTCACATAATAAACATGATCAACCTTAATCTTATATTATAACCCCATACAATCTTTTCTACTTATACGAATTTCTCACCTCATACTTACTCACTCAATTATAGATTTAGACTACCTTCAAATTCCTCAAACAACCATGAGTCTACAATCATAACTTACTGGCTAATATAGCCATTTTCACATTCAAGCAACCAACAAATCACCCTAACTAACAACTCCTTCTCTACCTTATACAAAACTAACTCACAAGGGCGAATTACCTCTTTACCAACTCAATCTCATGCAAACAGATTCAGTCATACATATATTAAACCAACGTAAGAACAACAAGTTGATAGTGAATTGATACAGGCCTCACACGGCTTCTCTAGACTTTGGTTTTGTATTTTGAATAAGAAAATGAGATGGATGACAAGGCAACTATGCTAGTGAATCGAAAGACCCCCACACAGCTTCACTAGACTTTTTAGTTTCATCAACACAATGATAAAATATTTTCAAGAGATAGAAAATTTTCACGCAATATTCCATAATTTGAGAATACACATCTTACTTTGTACAGATAAAAATCTGAGTCAAATATTTCCTCCATAGATTATGATACAATCCACACACGCTACTAGCTACCAAGAGGTCATGACACTGACACTTTAACTTATACTATTATTTGGGTGGAAATACAATTCCAACACTTCTGCTATACATCTCTTCCCTTAAGCATAACATTTACAACATATATTTCTGAAAAGGGCCGAATATGCTCAATACAGAAGGCTAAAAAACACGATTTCGTCAAGATCAAGGTTCATAGTAGAACCCATACACTCTGAAGCAATAATGGACTCTTCTCAAGTCCTTGCACAATTTAAAGATCTTGTATGACGCGATCCGAAAGGACAATACCATTTACACTCTAAACTTCTGTACTTGAATCACGCCAGTACTATGATGGGTCTGAGAACATCCGATTAAGGAAACAATTGGGATGACTGTAACTTTCTTATGGACGACACCATAGCACAAATTTGAGTATGAAAGAGGAACATTCTGACTCTATTGCACGAATTAGAACATGAAGAAAGAGAGACATTCCTAAAAGCCTAGTACCCTCTTGCTTATAAGTGTGGCGCACTACACACCCATAAACAAGACTCTACCCAACACAATTTCGTAGACACCCTGGGACCATGAACTGTGCTTTGATACCAAGTTTATCATGACCCAAACCAGGGCCTGGCTGTGATGAGCATTTCAAACTATGAAGGCCCGAAACACCCCTATCTGTCTGTTAATCATGCACCTAATTCATATGATCAAAGTAATGCAGAAGAAACATAATAATTCAGAAACATGGTCATAAAAATTAAAGAAACAACATTGGGGAAAGAATGTTCTCCCAACATCAATCAACCTAAAAATAACTGTCTGCGAAAATCTCTAACAAATGACTGAGGCAAGTAACTGTATATAAACTGGGACAAGGCCCAAGTTGACCCCCAAAACTAATTATAAGATAAAGAGACTGCAGGATATAAGACCTTCCAAAACATAGAAGGATCACCACTTGCCTATGCAACTCTGAATGATCTACTGATTCTCTTGACCCCTAGACTGGGCCGTTGAACCTGAGAGGTTGGAGAGGAGAGGGGGTCAGCACAAAACTACTGGCATACAGATATATCAAAATAAAACATAACATTTTTGCACAATATAGTTGAGAGCCATTATAAAGCAATTTCGTGTCAAATCATTTGAAAACACATGGGCATAATGCAATATTTTTTCAATAACAATGAAATGCAACTGAGCTAGGTGGAATGCCCTACATAATTTACACCAACTGTCTAACCTCGGTTGCTGCCGAGATTAGAGTATAAGTAAGGGAGAGACACACAAGATCACATAGCATAGTGTCTCGACCCAATGGTAGTGCCCAAGATCACTTAGCCCGGGCTCCTACCTATAATCCAAATTTTGGAATGACATAAAGTCAAGTACACAAGATCATTTTGCCTGGTACCAAACTTCCATGTCGGCAAACACATTTTCCTGCGATAAACCCTTACACTCAAATGCCTTCTTTGGGCATTCACCTATCTCATGTAAAATCAATGCATTTAAATTTTATCTCATGCTATCACATATCATGTTCTGTAGGGTATCGTCATACCCGACTTGCAAGTCCTCAATATCACTTCCTCATATGCATAACCATGTAAAAAGCAAGGTGCTTCATCATTTACTAGTGGTGAACAATATTTATTTCAAATTCCATGCTCTCTTTTGTTGATCACAATATGATATGGGGTATCAAGACATTATCATGGGAACTTGAAAGCAATTTATCATTCATATTTATCAAACTTCCATGAAAAATCTCAAATTACATATGCATGGTTTCAACCATTGAAGTATATAGGCAAACAATTCCCATGACAATGTCTTGATACCCCATATCATATTGTGATCAAC
>NC_061114.1:339208-342463 GCF_002878395.1 Capsicum annuum
TGCTCTCTTTTGTTGATCACAATATGATATGGGGTATCAAGACATTATCATGGGAACTTGAAAGCAATTTATCATTCATATTTATCAAACTTCCATGAAAAATCTCAAATTACATATGCATGGTTTCAACCATTGAAGTATATAGGCAAACAATTCCCATGACATAAAGAAAGATGACTTAGAAATCAAATTGAAACCAAGTTCTTAGCATTTGATTGAAAACCCCCATTTAAAAGCATGCATGTTCATAAAAACTACACCCATGAGATTTTAGGATATCCCTACGTACCTATATATGCGAATATGATAGGTGCTTCTTGAAGACTACGTTGCGGAGATTCCAAATCTTCAATTTGTTTTGAAAACCCATGGTTGAATCTTTCACTATTTGGGTTTTTATTTTGAAACCCTAGAGAGAGTTCTTGAACAATTTGGATGAATAAAGGTGTATTGTAAGGTCTTTGGGAACTGAATTTCGTGTTTATGGCTATATTATGGTGGAAAAGGACCATTTTGCCCCCAAAACCGAGAGTTTAAGTCACCTGAAACCTTTACATAGGCGGTGCCTATGCAATCTCTTATGTTTACGTAGGTGGTGACTATGCTATCTCCTATTTAGACATAGGCGCCGCCTATGCTATTGCCTATGTTTACTTATGCGCCGTCTACTACTTTGAAAGGCCATAACTTTTTGCTCAGGTGTCGGATTTTAGCAAAATTGGTATAGTTGGATAGCAAATTCAAAGACCTATCATTTGACACATAGTAGGCTCTCTAAGTCGACAAATACAGAGTGTTATGGTCGATGAAGGCTGACACAAATTACAACGTCCCCTAAAACTTCTTTGATCGAAATCATTTCAACTCGTCCTTGAGTTGAAGGACCTCTATGGTCTAAATTCATACTTGAATAGATTCAGATACTACACAAATAATTAACATGTCATATTGGCATAGGATTTATGGCTTCGGGATTATCAACGCATCGAAATCATGGTTTTTATTGTAGGCCAAAATGCGGGGTGTTACATTATCTCCCCCTTGAGATCATTCATCCTCGAATGATTGGTAGGAACATATTGCAACTTAGACTTAAGGAATAACACGGACATGATATGTTTCTCTAAGTAAGAATACACTGATCTGAAACATGACTATAAGATTGGAACTACTGATGTTCTAAATTCTTATACCGGACATGCATATTTGATGCATGGAATACACAACTGAAGTGACTCATAGGCTGAATTCTCATAAGGAATCATGCATATCTGGTGCATGTATTTGTTACTGAGTTGTTATCATGAATGCAAAACTAAATACACTGATAAGCTGAACTTTTCTATTGAACAGGCATTTCTAATGCATGCATATCTGACTGAACTGACGTATGACGTATGAATGAATACGCAATGATAACATGTGCGAAGCTTGTAATAAGAATATATGCATGCAACTGAATGGGGTATCTCCCCATTGGGACCCTATGTCCCTCTATGAATGCTCAATTCAGTAATATGCTCAGAAAACTGAGGCGATGTACTAGGCACCTACAAATTTAATCATAACTGAACATCCGGAATCTGAATCTAGTACATGATACATGAACTGGGCTATACTCGTAACTACTAGTATACTCTATCTTGAAATAGAAGCATGTCTGATATTTTGGGTAGCATAAATAAGTGTAAAGACGAGAAAACAAGTCATACGAATCTGACTGCTAAACTGACTTATTGGCCATACAGACTAAATTATACTACACCCTCATACTTAATTGGAGTATTCTCTTCAACACTCTCTCTAAGGAAGTACTAGCAATAATAGGGAGCCATGAATCTTGGGTATGTATTACACAAGACATCCAACTTAGGAAATCACAACATTGACACTACTCTGCAGTCTGGAATATAGACTTATAACTCCTAAATTAGGATAGAATTTTCTGACCTTTGGCAATTCAACTTCTTACTTTCAAGCTTAAAGCACTTCCTGAATATCCCTTAACTTTAATACTCCCTATAAATATCATATCCATTCAACTCAGCTTAAAATTCTCATATGAGCATTGACAAATATTTCTACTAATGTCGTAAATAACTTAATCCCTTCGTCGTGATCAAGCCTAACTCTAAGTCACAAAATAAAATACAACATGCCTGACCATGCTATTATTCTAAACCATATGATGCCACCTTCTATACCTTTTTTAAAGATCACATCCTAAGCATAACATGCCTTACCACTTTAATGACTACTCTGAACTCTTAATATGAAGTCACTAATGCATATGGCGACCTTCCACTACAATCCCAACAAGTCATTCAAGCCTAATTTATAACCACATGTTAACTTCAAGGCAGAAACCCATAAATACAGGCTTCACATAGTTTTCTAAACTATTATCAATATAACTCCCACATGCTATCCTAAAAATATACACACACAAACTTTTTCACTAACTATCACATGTATCAAAGACTTGGCCCCAAGTATTACTTCATACTTATGGCCTTATCTAAACAAGAATACTATGATCTTCCATCAACAAGAACATTTACATCATCACCACTATCATTGCATAGGGAGGGTCACTAAAAGGTTAAAACATACGACCCTGAAGCATGAAAAGATTTTTATACGGGACTGAGCACACTATAAAGAGTGAGTACATGCATCATTAGTTGTATGACCTCAACTAGAGTTCATAACATAAGGAATGTGATTCCGACTACTTGAATGAACTAAAACTCATTTTCTTGGAACTGGAAAAGTACGTGACTCTCTATCATATACAGGATTCATGAACTACTATCACAAAACTGGATCGTGAGGCATGAGTAAGCATCTGAATAACTGAAAAGACAAATACTGAGTTAGGAATGGGTTGAGATTCACCCTCACTTTTTGATGTTCTATATCGTACTGCATCACTACAAAAATCTGAGAGCTTTACTTGGTCATTCGTTCTATCATCTCCCTCTTGGCTTCAAGTCATCATCTAAAGTTTGGGAGATCCTTTACTAGATTCTAACTAAACTACTCTTACTGCACTCTAGGGTCTGAAAAAAGAATGACAGTACAAGTATATCATAGAACTTAACCTGAATGACTACCTTCCGGGATACACTCTATCTTTCCATAGCCACCAATAGTCATAGTATAATGCTTGCACATTTATTTCCATCGGTTCAACCTTCAAAACTTGAACTTAGATTCTAACTCTTAACATGGATATCACCAAGACTTTGATGA
>NC_061114.1:345463-365627 GCF_002878395.1 Capsicum annuum
TTTAGTATCATTCATTTACCACCATTGAAGAATGCAACATAATATAAGTATACTAATCCATCAAATTAACATTCTATCCCAAATATTTCAAAATCTCCTACGTACCTTCTCATAAGTAGTACTATTTTACAACTACCAACGAAAGAAGGTCAAGGGGTAAGGTCACATAATAAACATGATCAACCTTAATCTTATATTATAACCCCATACAATCTTTTCTACTTATACAGACTTCTCACCTCATACTTACTCACTCGATCATACATTTAGACTGCCTTCAAATTTATCAAACAACCATGACTCTATAATCATAACTTACTCACTAATATAGCCATTTTCACATTCAAGCAACCAACAAATCACCCTGACTAACAACTCCTTCTCTACCTTATACTAACCTAACTCACAAGGACGAATTACCTCTTTACCAACTCAATCTCATGCAAACAGATTCAGCCATACATATATTAAACCAACGTAAGAACAACAAGTTTCTAGTGAATCGAAACAGGCCTCACACGGCTTCACTAGACTTTGGTTTTGTATTTTGAACAAGAAAATGAGATGTATGACAAGGCAACTATGCTTGTGAATCGAAAGAGTCCCACACGGCTTCACTAGACTTTTTAGTTTCATCAACACAATGATAAAATATTTTCAAGAGATAGAAACTTGTCACACAATATTCCATAATCTGAGAATACACATCTTACTTTTTATAGATAGAAATCTGAGTCAAATATTTCCTCCACAGATTATGATACAATCTACACACGCTACTAGCTACCAAGATCTCATGACACTGACACTTTAACTTATACTATTATTTGGGTGGAAATACAATTCCTACACTTCTACTACAGATCTCTTCCCTTAAGCATGACATCTACAACATATATTTCTAAAAAGGGCCGAATATACTCAATACAGAAGGTTGAAAAACACGATTTCGTCAAGATCAAGGGTCACACTAGAACCCATAACCCCAGTAATGTGATGGGTCTGAGAATATCCGAGTAAGGAAAGAATTAGGATGACTGTTACTTTCGTCTGGGCTACACCATATCATGAATTTAAGTATGAAAGAGGAACATTTTGACCCTATCACACGAGCTAGAATATCAAGAAAGAGACACATTCCTAAACGCCTAGTAGCCTCCTTCTTATAAGTGTGCGCGCTACACACCCATAAACAAGACTCTACCCGATGCAATGTCGCAGACACTCTGGGTGCATAAATTGTGCTTTGATACCAAGTTTGTCACGACCCAAACTAGGGACTGGCAGTGACGATCTTTTCGAACCATGAAGGCCCAAAACACCCCTATCTGTCTGGTAATCATGCACATAATTCATATGATCAAAGTAATGCGGAAGAAATGCAATAATTCGAAAACATGGTCATAAATATGAAAAGAAACAATAATGGGGAAATATAGTTCCCCCAACATCAATCAACCTCTAAACAGCTATTTGTGAAAACCTCTAACAAATGACTGAGTCAAGTAACTGTATATAAACTGGGACAAGGCCCCCAATAGACCCCCAAAAATAATTATAAGATACAAAGAATGCAGGACATAAGACCTTTTGAAACATAGAAGGCTCACCACTTGTCTCTGCAACTCGAATGATCTACTGATTCTCTTGACCCCTAGACTGGGCCTCTGAACCTGAGAGGTTGGAGAGGGGAGGGGGTCATTATAAAAGTACTGGCACGTAGAGATATCAAAACAAAACATATTATTTTTACAAAATATAGTTGAGAGCCATTATAAAGCAATTTCGTACCAAATCATTTGAAAACACATGGGCATAAAGCAATAGTTTCTCAACAACAATGAAATGTAACTGATCTAGGTGGAATGCTCTACATAATTTACACCAACTGTCTAACCTCGGTTGCCGCCGAGATTAGAGTATAAGTGAGGGAGAGACACATAAGATCACATAGCATGGTGTCTCGACCTAATGGTAGTGCCCAAGATCACTTAGATCGGGCTCCTAGCTATAATATCAATTTGGGAATGACATAAAGTCAAGTACACATGATCACTTAGCCTGGTACCAAATTTCCATGTCGGCAAACACGTTTTCCAGCGATGAGCCCTTACACTCAAATGCCTTCTTTGGGCATCCACCTTTCTCTTGTAAAATCAATGCATTCAAATTTCATCTGATTCAATCACATATCATGTTCTGTAGGGTATCATCGTACCCGACTTGCAAGTCCTCAATATCACTTCCACGTATGCATAACTATGTAAAAACTAAGGTGCTTCATCATTTACAAGTGGTGAACAATATTTATTTCAAATTTCATACTCTCTTTTGTTGATCACAATATGATATGGGGTATCAAGAAATTATCATGGGAATTTGAAAGCAATTTATCATTCATATTTATCAAACTTCCATGAAAAATCTCAAATTACATATGCATGGTTTCAACCATTGAAGTATATAGGCAAACAATTCCCATGACATAAAGAAAGATGATTTCGCTTCTTGAAGCCTACGTTGCGGAGATTCCAAATCTTCAATTTGTTTTGAAAACCCATAGTTGAATCTTGAACTATTCGGGTTTTTTTTTTGAAACACTAGAGAGAGTCTTTGAACAATTTGGATGAATGAAGGTGTATTTTGGGGTCTTTGGAAACTGAATTTCGTGTTTATGGCTAAATAAGGGTGGAAAAGGACCATTTTGCCCCCAAAACAGAGTGTTTAAGTCATCTGAAACCTTTACATAGGTGGTGCCTATGCTATCGCCTATGTTTACATAGGCGCCGCCTATACTATCGCCTATATTTACATAGGCTCCACCTACTACTTTGAATGGCCATAACTTCTTGCTCGGGTGTCGGATTTTAGCAAAATTGGTATCGTTGGAAAGTTAACTCGAAGACCTATCATTTGACACGTAGTAGGATCTCTAATTTGACATATACAGGGAGTGATGGTCGATGGAAGCTGACACAAATTACAACATCCCCTAAAACTTAATTGATCGAAATAGTTTCAACTCGTCCTTGAGTTGAAGGACCTCTATGGTCTAAATTCAAGCTTGAATGGATTCACATACAATGCAAATAATTAACATGCCATATTGGCATAGGATTTATGGCTTCAGGATTATCAACGCATCGAAATCATGGTTTTTATTCTAGGCCAAAATTCGGGGTGTTACAGTATATGAAAAGTAGGAACCAATGTTATTTTGTTGTTATAAATCTAGTCAAGGTGGAGGACCCATGTGAGAATATGTCAAATTTATAGCTGCTCGATATAACATAAAACATCTTTCATGCACTGGTCCAGCTTTTGTGTTCTGATCGGTTATCCCAGAGTTGTCTGAAAGTTAAGATGCCAATTTGACTAAACTCATTGGATGTATCTTCCTCATGATGCTCAGGAAGCACTTGGTTCAAGTCTGTTGAGGCGCTATCTGTGCCAGCTGTAAGGTTGTTATAAAGTTTCCAATGTAAGACATTTATATTATTGCCTATCTATATTCGTACAGTTGATTCCTCTAACAATTTAAAACGAATTCATTCCGCTTCAAATTTTTCAAGAGGATCAATTTGGTTTTAGTTATTCAATTTAAAGACGAAACAGTAAGATTCATAGTAACCAGCTAGCATTTCTGAAAACAGAATCTGAGATTCATAGCAGCCCGCTAACTTTTCTGAAAAAGGAATCATCCAGAAACCACTTACTAAAAGAAAAAAAAAAATAACAAACTTTGCATAAATCCAACCATTTTGAAAACTTTTGCAACAAACAAGTAATCTGGAAGGAGAGACTCCGAGAATATGCATCGCATGCAAGAAGTTGAATATTGATCTTCTGTAGCATCCCTACAACATCTTTCATGTTAGTCCTTCTTGCCGGAGATTCAGCACAACAATCTAATGCCGCCTTTATTATTGATGCCACAACATCTAGCTCCATCTGTAAGTCGACTACCCCTTTGGGTTACCAAGTTGGCATCTACGATGTCCATTACTGCTCCAGGAAGTGAATAACTCACCCATTGCTTCAATCTAAGATCTCCATCAAACTCATTAGGATTTCTCCTGGTAAACGTTTCCAGCAACATGACCCCATAACTGTAGACATCACACTTTGTTGAAACTAGTCCCTCCCGTCCATATTCTACAGTCAAAACAATTCATTTAAACTTGCAATATGCTTTATAGATGGGAGGAACAGAAAGGGATAATCAGTAACACTAAGAGACATACCTGGCGCAATATACCCCAATGTTGCTAAGGTTTTAGTGTACAAATCACCCTGATCTTCACCAAGCAGTTTTGAAATGCCAAAGTCGCTAAGGCGGGCAACCATATCCTCATCCAGCAAGACGATACAAGGCTTCAGATCACAGTGGATCACAGGCGAAGAACACCCATGATGGAGATATTCCAATGTACATGCCACATCTATCATTATGCTTAGTCTCTGCCAGATGTCGAGGATGTAATTGTGCAAATACAAATACTTCTCAAGACTTCCATTTGGCATATACTCGAGCACTAAAGCCTTGAAATCAAGATTGGAACAACTAGTAATGACTTTTACGAGATTCTTATGGCGAAGGCTACACAAAACTTCACATTCCGTATCAAAACTCTTGAATGCCGCATCCAGTTGCAGGTTGACCACTTTAACTGCAATGGCCGTTCCACCTCTGAGAATGCCTTTGTAAATCGAGCCAAAACCTCCAGAACTAATTAGATTACTCTCGCTAAGCGCATTAGTGGCTTGGAGAAGTTCATAGTATGAAATCCTTTCTCTTGATATGGTAGACAATAAGTCAGCTTGCTGAGGAACACTTTTATCTCTTCTATACCTTATCCATAGGAGCACAAAGGTCATAGGAACAAATACAACTGCAATTGCGAGAAAAAGAAATGAAAGTATCAACTTTTTCCTATTTGATCTGAGCTTTGATGAAGCGGGGCATGGTGGGACATTAAATCTTGAAGAACCACACAATGCTTCATTGTCGAGAAAAAAGTCACTCGAGAGGTTCTTGAAAGGACCCCCCGAGGGTATTTCACCGTACAACTTGTTGACAGAAACATTGAAATACTTCAGGTTTTGGAGTTTCTCCAAAGATATGGGAATAGTTCCTGACATATTGTTATCAGAAAGGTCTAGGAATTCCAAACCTGCCACGTTGCTCATTGAGTCAGGTATAGATCCTTGCAACTTTTTGTGTGTCAAAGAAAGGTGCACCAGATTTTGTAATCCTCCAATTTCTCTCGGAATTTCTTTTGAGAATTGATTCATTGACAGATCTATCAATGTCACAGCCTTTAGATTTCCAATTTCTGGAGGTAAAGAACCTACCATGTTGTTTGGCGATAAGTCAAGAACCACTAGATCTTGAAGGTTCCCTATGCTTGGTGGTATATTGGAACTCAATTTATTGGAACCAAGATGTATCTCCCTAAGGGAAGTAATATTCCCTAAACAATTAGGAAGAGATCCTGAAAGTTTATTTTTACCCAAGTAAATATCACCCAAATGCTGCAATTTACATATATGATCTCTAATAAATCCTGTTAATTTGTTATTAGTCAAGTCGAAGTGCTGAAGCTTTCTCAAGTTGCCAATTGTTATGGGAATCGATACAACCAAGTTGTTTCCAGAAATTCTAAGGTCTAATAAGCTACTTAAGCTCCCAACTTCATCTGGAATTCGCACTTGGATTTTACAACTGAGGGCGAAAAGTGTTCTAAGAGATGTGGAAAGTTCCCTGTGGAGGCAGGAAGCATGCTGTTTAGAGGGTTGAAAGGTAGAGATAGAACTATTAAATTTCTTCAGTTTGTTAAGGATGTCAGCAAGCTTAACAGTGAGTCACTTGTTAAATTGTTTCCCTCCAAGTTTAGATACTGTAGATGAGTCAAATATCCAAGAGAATTGGGAATCAATCCAGTGAGTTTGTTGTCGGAAAGGTCAAGAATAGAATATTTTGAACAATTGGATATTGAATAAGGAATAGTCCCAACAAAATTTGTTAAGCTACCCAGAAAAGTCTTTCAATGTTGGGTAATATAGAACCTAAGTTTGGTGGGAGGCTTCCTGATAGATTATTGGATGAAAGATCAATTATTCTCAGCCCTAATATGTTGATGATCTCCGTATCAAGTGAACCACTAAGACTATTATCAGAAAGAACAAGTTCCTCCAACTCAATGAGATTGCTTATCGCTTTGGGTATTTCACCTGTCAACACATGAAGAAAAAATGAATACAAGTGAGATGAAATATTTAACTCAATGTGTAATGCCCTGCATTTCAGGCTAAAATATAGACCATGATTTTGATGAGTTGTTAATCCCGAATCGATAAAATCCTATGCCAATATGGCATGTTAATTATTTGTGTAGCATGTGAATTCATTCAAGCTTGAATTTAGACCATACAGTTCCTTCAACTCATGGACGAGTTGAAACTATTCTGATCGACTAAGTTTTAGTGGATGTTGTAAAGTGTGTCAGCTTCCATCGACCATAACTCTCTGTATATGTCGAATTAGGAAGCCTACTATGAGTCAAATAATAGGTATTTGAGTTAGCTTTCGAACGATACCAATTTGGCTAAAATCCAACACCCGAGCAAGAAGTTATGGACCTTCAAAGTGATATGCGTCGCCTAACCAATCACCCATGGCCACTAGAAAGCATAGGCAATAGCCTAGGCGGCGCCTATGCGAAAATAGGCAATGGGATGGGCAGTGCATATGTAAAGAATTCTAGTGACTTAAACACTCCATTTTGGAGATAAAGTGCTCCTTTTCAACCCTTACTTAGCCCTAAAACACGAAATTCAGTTCCAAGGACCCCAAAATACATCTTCATTAATCAAAAGTGTACAAATATTCTCCTTAGGGTTTCAAAATAAAAACTCAAATAGTTCAAGATTCGATCGTAGGTTTTCAAAGATAATTATATATTGGGAATCACCAATCTGCAAGCTTCAAGAAACAACTATTATCCTTGGAAATAGAGGTACGTGGGGTTATCCTAAAATCTCATGGGTGTAGTTTTTATGAACATGCATGCTTTTAAATGGGGGTTTTCAATCAAATGCTAATAACTTGCTTTCAATATGATTTCTAAGTCATTTTTCTTTATGTCATGGGAGTTGTTTGCCTATATACTTCAATGGTTGAAACCATGCATATGTGATTTGAGATTTTCCATAGAAGTTTGACAAATATGAATGATAAATTTCTGTGAAATTCCCATGATAATGTATTGATACCCCATATCATATTCTGACCAACAAAAGAGAGCATGAATTTGAAATAATTATTGTTCACAACTTGTAAATTATGAAGCACCTTGGTTTTTACATGGTTATGCAAATGTGGAAGTGATATTGAGGACTTGTAAGTCGGGTATGACGATACCCTACAGAACATGATATGTGGTTGAATCAGATAAAATTTGAATGCATTTTTTTTACATGAGAAAGGTGGATGCTCGAAGAAGGCGTTTGAGAGTAAGGGCTCATTGCTGGAAAATGTGTTTGCCGACACAGAGATTTGGTACCAGGCTAAGGGATCTTGTGGACTTGGCTTTATGTCCTTCCCAAATTGGGACTATAAGCAGGATCCTAGGCTAAGTGATCTTAGGCACTACCATTGGGTCGAGACGCCATGCTATGTGATCTTGTGTGTCTTTCCCTCACTTATACTCTAATCTCGGCGGCAACTGAGGTTAGACAGTTGGTGTAAATTATGTAGGGCATTCCACCTAGCTTAGTTGCATTTCATTTTTGTTGAGAAACTATTGCATTACACCCATGTGTTTTCAAACGATTTGATACGAAATTTCTTTATAATGGCTATCAACTATATTTTGTAAAAATATTATGTTTTGTTTTGGTATCTCTGTGTTCCAGTACTTTTGTGTTGAACCCCTTCCCTTTCTAACCTCCCAGGTTCAGAGGCCCAGTCTAGGGGTCAAGAGAATTAGTAGATCATTCAGACAGAGTTGCGTAGATAAGTGGTGAGCTTTCTATATTTCGGAAGGTCTTATGTCCTGCAGTCCTTTTATCTTATATTCAGTTTTGGGGTCTACTGGGGGCCTTGTCCCAATTTATATACGGTTACCTGACTCAGTCATTTGTTAGAGATTTTTGCAGACATTTGTTTAGAGGTTCATTGATGTTGGGGGAGTCTTATCTCCCCGTTATTGTTTCTTTTCATATTTATGACCATGTTTCCAAATTATTGTGTTTCTTTCATATTACTTTGACCATATAAATTAGGTGCAAGATTACCAGACAGATAGGGGTGTTTCGGGCCTCCGTGGTTCGAAATGCTCGTCACGGCTAGGCCCTGGTTCAGGTCATGAAAAACTTAGTATCAAAGCACGGTTCATGATCCCAGGGTATTTGCGAAATCGCATCGGGTAGAGTCCTATTTATGGGTGTGTAGTACGCCACACTTATAAGCAGGGGGATACTAGGCGTTTATGAAATGTTTCCCTTCTTTGTGATTTAGTTCGTGCTTCTGAATCTAAACTGTCCCCTAATCAATGATCACTTGAGTTTCAGAAACACAATTATGCCTCCACGTCGTATCATCAATTAGAATGCTCAGTCAGATAAGGTCCGTCCCACCCATGGAATATGGACCCATCACAGGGCTCACACTCAAAAATTTGTACCTACTCCAAGAGTCCCACCAGTCCCGACCAGTCCACCTCAGGCTCCGCAGACTAATGTCAACCGTCCCCCAACTGCCCAGGAAGATATTTCAAACACAGAATTCAGACGGTCCATTCATATGCTGACATAGTTTGTAGCTAACCAGGCTTAGCAATCGGAAGATGTTGGGTATGGATCTGTTACATTTGAGGCTACTAGATTCGGATATTTCATGAAGATGAACCCACCTAAGTTCACTGGTACCAAGGTGGAGGAAGATCTACAGGTGTTCATGAATGATATGGAAAAGATCTTTAAGGTGATGCATGTGGATGAGGTTGAAGGGGTAAACTAGCAACCTATCAGCTCAAGAACGTGGCGAATCAGTGGTATGCCGACTGGGAAGATGCAAAAGGTAAAAGTGCTGAGCCTACAGTTTGGGGTGAATTAGTGAAAACTTTCCTTCATCGATTCTTTTCTCTGGAGTTGAGGGAGACCAAAGTGGAAGATTTTATGAATCTGAAGCAGGGCAGTATGAGTTTCTAGGAGTACACTTTGAAGTTTAATAAACTAGCCCGCTATGCACCAGAGTTGACTAGTAATATGAGGGCCCAGATGAGAAAATTTGCATCTGGCCTTGCTGATAACCTGGTACTTGATTTCCAGGGGGCTATGTTGAATAAGGAGTTATACTTTGCTTGACTGACCATTCATATACAGCAGGTGGAAGAGAAGAAGAAAAAGACTGTTGAATCTAAAGAGAAAGACAGACAGGCTAAGAGAGCTCAATCTACGGACCAGTACCAGAGTCAGCCACAGAGTGGTAACTTGGGTTATAAGTGGTTGAAGAAGAAGAAGTTTTGGAATAATGCATAGTCAGCAGCAAGCGCCCCAGCACCCAGACCATCGACAGACAGACAAACTCAGAGTTTTTAGACTCCTCATTGATCCAAAGATCTAGGTACACAATCTTAGGGCAGTGTGGCCCAGCAGCGTCGGACTTATCTGCGGTGCGAGGTTTGAGGAAGGAATTATCTAGGGAAGTGCTGGTTTGAGGGGAGAAACTGCTATACTTATAGAAAAGTAGGTCACCTTCAGAGAGATTGTCTTTCTGCTGGAGGAAATGCAGGAGGGCTAAGTCCCAAGCCGCCTCCACAACTCCTTTTCCTAAGAGTGCCCCTTCAGCTGCCGGAAGTGGTCTCAATCGGTTATATTCTTTGACTAACCGCCAGGAGGCGAAAGCTTCACCAGATGTTGTCACCAGTATGATACAAATCCTTTCTTGTGATGTATATGTATTGATTGATCCCAGGTCTATTTTATCTTATGTGACCCCTTATGTGACTGTTGGTTTCGGGTTTGAGCCCAAAGTTATTGTAGAACCCTTCTCTATTTCTACTTCTGTAGGTGATTCTATTGTTTCTAAAAGGGTATATAGAAATTGTGTCGTGTTTATTCATAGTAGGGAAACTGTGGCAGACCTATAGAACTGGATATGATAGATTTTCATGCCATTTTTGGGATAGACTGGATCTATTTGTGTTATGCTACCCTTGATTGCAGAACCCAAAAGGTCACTTTTTCTTTCCCGAATGAGACACCAATTGTATGGGCAGGGAGTTCTATGGAACCTAGAGGTCACTTTATCTCTTATCTTAGAGATCTAAAGCTTATCTCCAAAGGTTGTATGTACCATCTAATCTGAGTAAAAGATTCAAAAGTTCAAAATCTTCCTCTGCAGTCAGTCCCTGTAATAAATAAATTCCCAGAAGTCTTTCCCAAAGATCTCCCAGGGATACCCCCTGATAGGGAGATAGATTTTGGCATTGATGTATTGCCAGACACTCATCCTATTTCTATTCTGCCATATAGAATGGCTCCCGCAAAACTAAAGGAGTTAAAGGAATAACTTGCAGACCTCCTAGACAAAGGTTTTATTCATCCTAGTGTTTCCCCATGGGGTGCACCCGTGCTCTTCGTGCAATAGAAGGATGGGTCCCTTCAGATGTGCATAGACTACCGTCAATTGAATAAGGTCACGATTAAAAATAAATATCCTCTTCCTAGGATTGATGACATTTTTGACCAGCTTCAGGGTGCCAAGTGTTTTTCAAAAATAGACCTTCATTAGGGTTATCATCAGTTGAAAGTTACGGAGTCTGACATACCCAAGACAGTCTTCCGAACCCGATATGGTCACTATGAATTTCTAATTATGTCCTTCTAGTTGACTAATGCCCCTGCAGCCTTCATGGATCTTATGAATAGAGTGTTCTGTTAGTTTCTTGACTTATTCGTCATTGTATTTATTGATGATATTATGATCTATTCTAAGAGTAAAGAGGATCACTCCAATCACCTCTGAATTATTCTTCAGACCCTTAAGGATCATTAGGTGTATGCTAAATTTTCAAAGTGTGAATTTTGGTTAGATGCTATTGCCTTGTTGGGGTATATTGTGTCCAGTTATGAGATTAGAGTGGATCCCAAGAAAGTTGAATCAGTGAGAAAATGGACCAGACCCACGACTCCAACCGATATTCGGAGCTTCTTGGGTTTGGTGGGGTATTACAGAAGGTTCATAGAGAGTTTTTCTTCCATAGCTGTTCCGCTTACTAAACTGACTCAGAAAAAGATAAAGTTTGCGTGGTCTGACTTGTGTGAAAACAATTTTGAGAAGTTGAAGGACAAGCTGACTACTGCTCCTATTTTGACCCTCCCCGAGTGTGTAGATGATTTTATAGTTTATAGTGATGTGTCCTGTGTGGGACTTGGTTATGTATTGATGTAGGGTGGTAAGTTAATAGCTTATGCATATAGGCAGTTAAAGATGCATGAGTGCAATTGCCCCACTCATGACTTGGAGTTAGCAGCCGTGGTGTTTGTACTTAGAATATGGAGACACTATGATATGAGTTTGCATTACCATCCGGGCAAGGCAAATGTTGTACCCATCGCCCTTAATAGGTTGTCTATGGGTAGCCTTTCTCATGTATAAGAAGGAAAGAAAGAGATGGTGAAGGATATTCACCGCCTTGCAAATCTGGGAGTGCGACTCTTAGATTCCAAAGATGGAGGGGTGATTGTTCATGAGTTAGCTAAGCCATCTCTTTGTGCTAAAGTTAAGGAGAAACAAGTTGAAGATCCCATCTTGATGCAAATCAAGAAAGATATGGGTCAACAAAAGGTTATGTCATTTGAAATTACTGGTAATGGTATTCTGAGATTTCAGGGTAGGTTGTGCGTTCCAAAGTTGATGGGCTACGGGAAAGAATCCTTAATAAGGCGCACACTTCGAGGTATATCATTCACCCAGGCTCTACTAAGATGTACCATGATCTGAAAACCTTTTATTGGTGGAATAACATGAAACGTGATGTAGCTGATTCTGTGTCCAAGTGTTTGAACTGTCAACAAGTGAAGCTAGAACACATGAGGCCAGGTGGTACTTCCCAAGAGATAGCCCTACCTTTATGGAAGTGGGAGATAATAAACATGGACTTTATTATAAGACTTCCGAGATCCCGAAACCAGTATGATTCTATATGGGTGATTGTAGATTGGTTGACCAAGTCAACCCACTTTTTGCCTGTGAGGACTAATTATTCGTGAGAGTTTTATGCTAAGATTTACATTGAGGAGATAGTTCGATTGCATGGGGCACCAGTGTCCATTATATCCGATAGAGGTACGTAGTTTTCATCTTAGTTCTGGAGATCTTTTCAGAAGGGTTTAGGTACACAAGTGAATTTGAGCACAGCTTTCCACCCTCAGAATGATGGGCAAGCTGAGCGTACGATTCAGACCCTTGAAGATATATTGAGGCGTTATCATATGAGGTGCCTATGCAAATATAGGCAATATCATATGCGGAGCCTATGTAAATATATGTGATATCATATGCGGTGCATAACTTATGGTTTCAAGTGACTTAAATACTCCGTTTTTGGGGCAAAATGATCCTTTTCCCACCCTTATTCAGCCATAAACACGAAATTCAGTCCCCAATTCTCCAAAAATACGTCCACATTCATCTAAAAATTCTCAAGAACACTCCCAAGGGTTTCAAACTAAAAACCCAAATAAATCAAGATTTAACCGTGTGTTTTTAAAATTGATTAGAGATTCAGAATCACCAATCCACAGGCTTCAAGAAGCACCCATTATTTTCCAAAATAGAGGTACGCGGGGTTTTTCTAAATTCTCATGGGCATAGAAAAGTCATTTTTTAGAATGGAGTTGTCGAATCTATGTATATATTCATGTATTAAATGTTTTAACATCATTGTTTTGGTCTTTTTACCTTTCCCAAAGTGATTTGAGAATATGAATGTATGTAACCATGTATTTAAGAATGAATTCTTATTGAGAGCATGATTTTCAATGAATTCCCTCTTATTATGAATTTTTCAGATTTCACAAAGCATATGAATCGTTTTGCAATGCATCCTTGAAAAGCACTATATGAAATGACTGAACTCTTGTTATGATTAAAAGGTGGTTTTAAATCACTGAAGAGGAAATCTAGCATGAATGTTTAATGTTCATAATGCATGTAATGAAAGAGTGCAGGGATTTGCTAAAGGTACCAGACCACCATATGTTGATGAAGTTTTTGCATGCTTTTAACTTGAGTTTCGAAACACGAAATCTTCTATATCAATTGCATGTTTTTGGTGGTCTAAATTATGCTTTAAATGAAAGATTTAGCTTAATGTATTATGGCTCAAAAATCATGACTTGCAAGTCTTGGTATGATGATACCAATTCAGACCAATGCCATATCTGACTAAAACTAATAGACATTTCAGACTATCATGATTTTAGATATTCAGAATGTTGCATGTACAGAAAATTTTAAAAATGGGCATACAGAGATGTTAAGTGGTTCCCTGAAGAGGGCTTGAGTTCAAGCAACTCATTACCTAAAACCATGGTTTGTCGACCTGCGTATATTATTATACTTTGACTTAAGTGTCGTGTGGTGTATCAGATTCAGGAACTCCAACCCTTGCGGCATACTCGGGTTGGAGGCTTCCCCGTAGAGTCAATGGAAGATTCCATATCATCCTTGGAATATCAGACTTGTATGGGATACCACATAATTCAGAAGTAATACACACATCAGAGTTTGAGATTTACAGATAGGTTACATGTTTTTAAAAGGTTCCTTGTGGTTTTTAGAAACCATTTTATGCACAATGTTTGATGAATATTTTATCTCACGTATTATATATATATATATATTCAATTACTCTATTTTGGATTTCTTCGCATGCCAGTACAATTGTGCTAGCCCCCTCTTCCTCCCAAGTATGGAGGCGTAGTCTAGGGGTCCAGATCCTCAATAGAGTCTACAGACAGGGTTTTCTCAGAGTTCATTTAGTGAGCTTTTTTTCTTCAGAATTCCTAGTCATTTAGGTATTTATTTTAGTATGGCTTTTGGTTTGCTGGGGCCTTGTCCCAGTTATTCAGGTAGTATTTTAGTAGAGATTTTGTAGAATGTTGCAGATGTTTATTAAATTTTGTTGGGCATGTTTTCAGGCCCTTAACTATTTTAAATTATTGACCATGTTTCTGTATTATTGTGTCTATTCTGTATTACTTTGATCATATAAATTATGTGCATGATTACCAGATAGACAGAGGGGGTTCCGTGCATTCGGGTTTGGGAATGCTCGTCACGGCCAAGGCCCCAGTTTGGGTTGTGAAAAACTTGGTATAAGAGCATGGTTCATGGTTCCTGGGTGTCTGTGAAATCGCATCGGGTAGAGTCTTGTTTATGGGTGCGTAGCACACCACACTTATAAGCAGGAGACTATAACACGTTTAGGAATGTCTCTCTTTCTTCATGTTCTAGTTCGTGCTATAGAGTCAGAATGTTTCTCCTTCATACTCTAATTCGTGCTATGGTGTCACCCATACGAAAAAAAAAGTTATCCCAATTTCTTCCTCACTCTGGTGTTTCCAGATATTCTCCAATTATCTAGCAAAAATTTTAGAAGTCTCACAAAGGACGGGAGAGGAGTTCCCTAGTGTAAAATTGTGTCCTCGTTCTTATGAGGCATTCAATTAAGACAAGAGTAAGATGTGTATTCTGGAGTCATTGAATATTGTGTATCAAGCTACTATCTCTTGTAATCTTGGTATCATTGTATTGTTGAAAACAAAATTCTAGTGAAGCCGTGTGAGGCCTATTTCGATTCACTAGCAACTTGTTGTTCATCTTGTTGCTCTTGTGTTTGTTTGAACTATATTTCCACCTGAGTAGTAGTATAAGTTAGAGTGTCAGTGTCATGACCTATTTATAGTGAAATTAGACCAAGAAGTTTGTGATATGAAGTCATAAAGTTAGAGGTCAGAGTGAGGGTGACTTTTGTGATTAAATATTTATAGTTGAATAACCATTGATTGAGAATGATTTACCCTTTCATAGTGGTAGACTAATGTGGTGGTACCATTTATGAATTTTATGGTAGTTCATGAAGGAAGTGTTGACTCTGAATGTTATTTGTTTTCTTCCTTTCAAAATAGAGAAAGAGCCCAGAGTGGATACTTAAGGTGTAGAAACTTCTTATAGGCTTTGAATGAAAATGGCTAGATTAGCCAGTTTGTTGTAAGTATAGACTCATTGTCATATGGGGAATCAAGAAGAAGTTAGGGAAACTAAAATCAGTGTACATGCTTTACCATGTTGAAAAGATGAAATGATTCAAGCATTAACTGAAATGATATGCCAGGTTTAAGCACTGAATTAGTGGCCCATAAATTTTCAACTGATCCCGCATTCCCTCCTGTCAAACAGAATTTGAGGAAGTTTAAAACTAATGTAAGCATTAAAATCAAAGAGGAAATCATGAAACAACTTGAAGCCAAAGTAATTTGAGTGGCTCGGTATCTCGCATGATTATCCAATGTTGTTCGTGTCCCAAAGAAAGATGGCAAAATTTGAGTATGTGTTGATTATCGTGATTTTAATAGAGCAAGTCCAAAAGATGATTTTTCATTGCCCAACATCCATATTTGGATGGACAATTACGCTAAACATGAGGTTTCCTCTTTTGTGGATTGCTATGCCGGATACCACCAGATCATCATGGATGATGAAGATACGGAGAAGACATTTTTTATCAGACCATGGGAGACCTATTGTTATCGAGTGATGTCATTCGGCTTGAAGAATGCTGCAGCAACATACATGAGAGCCATGACCACTATGTTTCATGATATGATGCATAAGGAGATCGAGGTCTATGTAGATGATGTGATTATTAAGTCAAAAGTCAGGCTGACCATGTTAAAGATTTAAGAAAGTTCTTTGAAAGGCTTCGCAGGCATAATCTCAAGCTCAACCCAGCAAAATCTGTATTTGGAGTTCCGTTTGGAAAGCTGTTGGGGTTTGTAGTCAGCCGTCGAGGAATTGAATTGGATCCTTTGAAAATCAAAGCCATTCAAGATTTACCCCCGCCCAAGAATATGACAGAGGTGATGATTTGCTTGGTAGACTGAACTACATCATCTCTCACATGGATCCTTTAAAGTTATCTTTCAAAAGCCTATACTAACCGATCGATTGGCAAAATAGAAATTATTGCTTACCGAGTTCGACATTGTATATGTGACTCGAACAGCTATGAAAGCCCAATCCTTGGAAGATTATCTTACTGAGAATCCCATTGATGAATAGTATGAGCCGTTGAAGACATATTTTCCTGATGAAGAGGTGTTGTGTGTTGATGAAGTCATTATAGATGTTGATCCAAGTTGGAAGCTGTTCTTTGATAGAGCTGTCAACATGAAAAGAGTTGGAATAGGCATAGTTCTTATCTCTGAAGTGGGGCAACATTTCTCGGTAAAAGTGCAACTTTGATTTTATTATACCAATAACATGGCAGAATATGAAGCGTGCATTCTTGGTTTAAGGCTAGCTGACAATATGGGAGTCCAGGAGTTATTAGTGTTGGTGGACTCGAATTTTCTCATCCATCAGATCTAAGGTGATTGGGAGACGCGAGATTTGAAGCTCATATCGTATCGACAATGCTTGGAAAAGCTCTGTCAATGGTTTGTGTCAGTAAAATTTAGGCATATTCCAAGGATTCATAATGAGATTGTTGATGCTTTAGCCACTCTATCTTTAATGCTCCAACATCTTGATAAATCCTACATCGATCCAGTGTATATATAGAGTCGTGATCAGCATGATTACTATAATTTGATTGAAGAAGAGATCAATGGAGAACCTTGGTTCTTTGATATCAAGCGACACATTCAGTCAGGAAAATACCCAACACATGCCACCAGTGATCAAAAGAGGACTATTAGATGTTTGGATAGTGGATTTTTCTTAAGTGGGGGAATCTTGTACAAGAGAACCCCAAATCTAGGACTTTTGAGGTGTGTCGACGTAAGAGAAGCTTCGACAATCATGGTTGAAGTTCATTCTAGAGTATGCGGACCTCATATGAATGGTTATTTCTTGTCAAAGAAGACACTTCGAGAAGGATATTATTGGCTTACTATGGAGCAGAATTCTATTCATTTTGTGTGGAAATGTCATCAATGTCAGGTACACAGTGATTTGATACATTCTCCTCCCGTTGAGTTGGCCGCAATGTCTACTCCATGGCCGTTTTTAGCTTGAGGAATGGATGTGATTGGGCCGATTGAGTCAAAAGCATCAAATGGGCATAGATTCATTTTGGTGGCCATTGATTACTTTACAAAGTGGGTAGAAGAAGTAACGTTCAATTTAGTAACAAAGAAAGTGGTGGTCAATTTTGTTCATGCCAACATCATTTGTAGGCTTGGAATTCCAAAGATGATCATCACAGATAATGCTGCCAATCTCAATAGTCATTTGATGTAAGAAGTGTGTCAACAGTTTAAGATCGCACATTGAAATTCCACTCCATATCGTCCAAAGGCCAATGGTGCTCTGGAAGTCGCGAATATAAATATCATAGAAGATATTGTGGAAAATGGTACAAGAGTCTAGACAATGGCACGAGAAGTTGTCGTTTGCTCTGTTAGGTTATCACACTACTATTCACATTTCAACAGGGGCAACTCCATATTTATTGATGTATGGGACAGAAATAGTCATTCCTGCAGAAGTTGAAATTCCTTCTCTTTGAGTCATTATGGAAGCTGAGATTAATGATAATGAGTGGGTCAAAAACTAACTGGAACAATTGAGTTTGATTGAGAAAAAAAGGCTAGCGTCGGTATGTCCTGGCCAATTGTATCAGAAGAGAATAGCTCGAGCGTATAAAAGAAAGGTACGACCCAGGCATTTTGAAGTTGGTCAGTTGGTATTAAAGTGTATCCTTCCTCACCAGGTTGAAGCGAAAGGCAAGTTCTCCCCAAACTGGCAAGGTCCCTTCATTGTGAAGAAAGTGTTGCCCAATGGGGCCTTATATTTGACAGATATTGAAGGTAAAATGGCAGAAATGGCTATCAATGCTGATGCGGTCAAAAGATATTATGTATGATATTTTATCCTTTGTTGATTTTATTGCATGATTAGTACTTGCATTTTTTAAGATTGATATGATGAAGGCATTTTATTCTTCTATCCAAACATTGTGTCATCCTTTGTTTACCTGTTTGAGCTAAGTTTTATTTTTTTTTCATATCCCTCTTTTGGAATCAAAATAGAGTCAAAGATAAATGTCAGAAAAATAAGAATAAAAGAAAGAGTTCAAAAAAAAATTCAAATCAAAACAAAAACAAGCTGATGGAACTACGTACGACCTAATTCTCCTCTCTCGGGAGTGAGATACGTAGGATTCCCTATTCAGGGCTCGGTCCAACCAAATAAAGATTTTAGAGCCACCCAGTCAACAAAAACTGGGGCATTAGTTAATGTGTTATTTGAGTCGATTCCAAAAGTTATAAGTCCCACCTCCACTTCAAGTGTCATTTGAGCCTCTTGTCATCCTCTTCTAACCTTATCCAAAAGCCAAGTTGCAACCAAAGAAAGTCCTTCAGATCAATTTTTGATAATGTTAAAGCTAAGCATGCGATGGATATGATGATACATTGTGGGGTAATACTTGTCTTTCTCAACCTAAGAAATCAGGAAAGAAATAAAAATGAGAGAGTCTTATTGGTGAAAATCCTCGCGAGCACCATAAGGCGATGGTGAGTTAAGAGAAATAAAAATGAGAGAGTCTTGATGGTGAAAACCCTCATGGGCACCGAATGCAGTGTCGAGTTCAAGAGAAAAGTGAAAAGAAAAGAGATTGGTTGGCGAAAGTCTTTTAGAATGACGTCAACTGAATGAGATATATGAGTCCTATGGGTTTGAAGAAGCGGTTCAGCAGAAAAGGTATGAACTCAAAAACAAAAGGAAAGTTTGGATAGGAAGATCAGGCAGCTCAATCCAAAATGCATGTCATACTTATTGGATTTGGTTGCCGTATTCAGATAAGTTTTCTTTTTGAATAAGGGACATCGCCCTTTTTGAAAGAAATATGATCATAATTCAACATAAAGCAAAGGAAGAATATCAACCGACAGGCTATTGGATTCATGAAAGTATTCAGATTTTTAATTGAACCCAGGTGAATGACGCGACAAGACAGGGGCAAAAGCCAACGATCTGAAAAAAAGGTAAAAGAAACAACAGTTGGAGAAGGTGTCAGGACAGCCAAGTGCCGCAAGCCACCACTAAGTTTTTAACAGACAACTTTCTTTGTTGAAACATGGGCAAATTTGCTTCACTTAATTCAGCTACCATTGGAAATGCACATTCGTGGGATTTTTACTTTATATTAAGGACCCTCCTGAAAAATTAGATTTTACTTTTTGTTCATGACCCTCCTGAAAAATGGGATTTTTACTTTCTGTTCAGGACCCTCCTGAAAAATGGGATTTTACTTTTTGTTCAGGACCCTCTTGAAAAATAAGATTTTACTTTCTGTTTAGGACATTCCTAAAAAGTGGGATTTTACTTTATGTGCAGGCACCTCCTGAAAAATGGCATTTTACTTTATGTTTAGGACCCTCCTGAAAATTGACATTTTACTTTATGTTCAGGACCCTCCAAAAAAATGGGATTTTACTTTCTAATCAGGAACCTCCTGAAAAATGGAATTTTACTTTCCGTTCTGGACCCTCTTGAAAAATGAGATTTTACTTTATGTACAGGACCCTCCTGAAAAATGGGATTTTACTTTCTGTTCAGGACCCTCCTGAAAAATGGAATTTTACTTTATGTTCAGGACCTTCCTGAAAAATAAGATTTTACTTTCTGTTCAGGACCCTCCTGAAAAGTGGAATTTTACTTTCTGTTCAGGACCCTCTTGAGAAATGGGATTTTACTTTCTGATCAGGACCCTCCTGAAAAATGGAATTTTACATTCTGTTCAAGACCCTCCTGAAAATAAGGATTTTACATTCTGTTCAGGACCCTTTTAAAAAATTTGATTTTACCTTTGTTCAGGACACTCCTAAAAATTAGGATTTTACTTTTGTTCAGGACCTTGTTAAA